>NC_056743.1:1914967672-1915157672 GCF_019279795.1 Protopterus annectens | reverse complement strand
TAGTGCTGGCCCATCTACCTCTTGCATGACTCCACCTGCCAATGACCTCACTGATTTGGTTTCTTGGCGGCCATGGAAAGAATCTGATATCATGGAACCAATCCCCAAAACACCAGACAGGAATCTGGCACCACCTAAGGACAGAAGCTTTTGGAGCAAGGGAGTACCAGTTGATGCCACAGTTGTAGCAGTGGCCACAAAGAAGAACCCATGGGAACAAAGTTTCTCTGTCCACCACACTAACAGGGAGCCTAGGACATTGGGCAGATTTGGGAAGCGTGTTTATGCTTCAGCAACATTTGCCCTCCAGTCACTGAACTATCTGGCACACTTCACAAGACTCCAGAGAGATTTGATTAAGGGAATTGCCAAATCCCTCACTGGGACCATATCCTCCAAGGCAGACAGCACTATTACTTTGCAGTTGGCTAACTATCAGTCCCTTTCCAATTTGTCTATGAGGCTTATTTCCCATGCAGCACAAGGTACCTCACGGGTGGCAGGCTCAGACATTTCCATCAGAAGGCATGCCTGGATGTGCTTGTGTGACTTCCCCAAACCCTTCAAAGCTTCCTTCATCTATGTTCCTTTTGATGGAAGTTCCTTATTTGGCCCCAAGGTGAAAGACACACTCTTTAGATGTGAGCAGGTAGGCAAAATCCTGTCTGCTGTAGGCGTGCATTTTTTGACCCCTCAATGATCTTTTTCTAGGAATCAATGAGGTGGTTCAAGAAATCCCAGGATCCCTTCCAAGATCTATATGGAGATAGTTCCCTGGGGCAGAGGGGGGAACTCTAATGGAAGACGCTGCCCTCACAGCAGAGGAGATGTGCAAAATCAAGGATCTAGAAATGCTTTCTCTGACAGGTCCTTCCACAGCTCCTGAAAGAAGGCCTGATTGCCTGTCTCTGGAGGCAGTTGGGGGTCGTTTATTTCTGTACCAGGGAGCCTGGACAGAAATTACAAAAGATTCATGAGGAGGGAAAGGGTCCTTTATTGGAGAGCAAAGATGGAAGATTCACTTTATGAAAGCCTTGCATAATCTGGAAGATGCCAGAGAGAATGATTCATTTCCAGCATGGAAGTTAGATATGACTGCCAACTGAAGTTTAATGGTAGGAAAAACTAGCCCCTTCCTTAAAAAGAATAGTGAGAAAAAGAAGAATGGCTGAAGTAAATGCTGAAAAGGGGTCAATATTCTAACTGGACGCCCAAATAGAAAATCTTTTCCATTTGCTTCTGTAGACTTTCTTGGTGGAGTTACAAACTGAGGAAGTGAGCCTTGACCATCTTACTATCACTGGAAGTGGAGAAACCTTGCGGTCAATTTAAGGCCATGGAGATTGGGATGTTGACCTTCTGATGGATGAGATAAAAGAGCCTGAGTGGGCTCCAGTATCCATGGAGGATATTTCAAGTGAGACCAGAGGAAGTGGAACCATATCTGTCGAGGCCAGGAGGGGGCAGTGAGGATGATTGAGTTCTTTAGCCTGATTGCTTTTTGTAAAACTTTGGGATCAGTAGAAGAGTGGGGGTAAGCATAAATGAGACTGGGAGGGCAATCGTGAGTCACAGCATCCCTCGGTGACTCCTCCAGAGGGGGGATCAGAGCAAAGTACTTGCTGCACGTGTTGTTGAGGGGACAGGCAAATAAGTAACAACAAGACTGGCCCCAGTGGCTGAAGATCATATTTGTTATTTGAGGAACCACTCGTGAATAATCAGGATGGACCTGCTGAGTCTGTCTGACAGTGTGTTGGTTTTCACTAGTATGTACGTTGCAATAAGAAAGCAGTCTGAAGAGATCGCCCATTCCAGACCATCATGGCCTCTCTGCACAATGGGTAGGAACAAGTTCCTTCTTGTTTGCTGATGTACCAGACTACTGACATGTTGTCCCTAGTGGGAGAATGTCCTGAAAGGCTTTCAACATCAGGAGAACTGCTTTCATCTCTAAGACACTGATATGCAACTTGGTCACCACGGGAGACCACGTGACTTGGACCATCTTTCCCATGAAATGTCCCCAACCCACCCTAGTTGGGAACCGTCTGTGGTCGCTGTGGCTGCTGGGGGGGGGGTGGCCTGCCTAGAAAGAGGTCGTCTGACTGGACTCCCCAGCGAAGATGACATTTCATACTGGAGTGACTTTTATGGAAAATGATAAAGGCTAGTAAAGAATGGACCACTGAACCACCAGTGTCCACTGAAGGATTCAGATAAAGATTCTTGCTAGAGGGAATAAAAGAATGGCAGCTGACATTGACCCAACAGCTTGCAACACCAGTTTTGATGCAGATGGATAAGACAGTAAGTCTGGCACCTGATTTCTCAAGGATGTGATGCAGTATGGAGGTAATAATACCACTTGAATCGTAGTATTCAATTGAGTTCCTATAAATTCCAGAGTCTGTACAGGAGTAAGCTTCAATTTGGCAAGGTTTACTGTAATGCCTAGGGGGTTGGAGATCTGAAGCAAGTAATCTCTGGCTTATAGAAGTTGATGCATAGTTGGGGCAGGGAGGAGCCAATCGTTGAGCTTGGGAAACACCTAGAATCCTTTGAGTCTCAAGTGAATTGCCACGACTGTCAAGAATTTGGTGAACACCCTGAGGGCTGCGGTGAGTTCAAAGGGCAGCGCTCTGAATTGATAGTGATAGGCTCCCAGCTGAAACCTCAGGTGTCTCATTGAGTGGGTCTACTTCTAAATTTCAAAGATTCAAAACTTCAAATTTTTTATGGTTGAGACCATAAGAGCAAAGTTTTGAAACTTCAAATGTAAACAAAAATAAATAAAAACAAAAATAATCTTTTTTTATGTTTCTGCAGGGGGACAAGCCTCCCTGCACCCATCACATGAGGGCTGCATCCCCCACCCCTGCTAATTAAATATGCCAACTCTGAGATTGCACTGTAGTGAGGAAAGCAGTAAATATACCATACCGCACTGTGCAGCCATCTCCATTTAAACAGTTCAAAGTTTCAAAACTTCAATCTTATGGTCTCGACCATAAGAAATTTGAAGTTTTGAAACTTTGAAATTTACAAGTAGACCCCTATTTTGATGTGAGACTACACATCCTGAAGATCTAAAAAGCACATCCAATTGTCCTTGTGCAGAAGAGGCAGGATGGATTGATGTGTAACCATTCGGAACTTTGACTTCTTTACATACAGATTCAATTTGCTTATATCCCGAAAGTTCCAAGTCTTATCTTTTCAGGTGGAACCTTCTGGATGACTCTTTTCTGTAGCAGCTGTGACACCCCAGCACTGGCCCAGTAATCAAAGAGCCTCAATCCTCACCAATGGCAACAACTAGGAGAAGTACACATTGAGAGGATGACAAGTACAGTTTACTATCAGAATGTCGAAGCGAACTCCATCGACTGTACTGTTGTCAAACACGGAAGTTCGAAAACGGTAATATCGAAGACCAAAAGCCAACCTAGGAACGGGTTTTAACATGGGTCGAGATAGGGGAGAGGTTTGTAGTTTGGAATAACACTGAACTGAACTGAACACTGCCCCAACATGAAATTAAAATTTATGGTTCTTGAGCAAGCATCGCAGAATCCAAGAGGGGGAGACTGGGAAACATCATTGGAATATAAGGAATTGATGTGGCAATTAAAGTTAAATGTTACTAAACCCCCAGGGTTAAATGACAATATTAGTATTCACAGTGTATTGAAGATTAGAAGGGCCAGGTTATAATATATGATCTACTATGCATGTTTTTTGGAGTTTTTTAATATTATTGTTTGCAGTACCTATGTTATAGAGAATGCCTTAATATTTATTACACTCATTAAGCATGTATGAAATTGTAAACTTTTATTTGGTTGAAGTGTATTTTTTAAGGTTTACAAGTATAGCCATTTGTATAGTAGTAGTTTAGATGTTTTAAAAGTTTATAATTTTAAAAGTTTATAATTATATATATTTACATTTTTTAGAATATTTTCATTGTATTTATATAGGCTTTATACTATTATATATGGATATTTAATGTATTAATTGAATTTCAAAGGTTTTAATCAAGTACAGATATTTTGAAGGTTGCATATATATACTTTATTAACTCTTTTATATATTAATGCCTCTGTGATACCTTTAAAGAGCATTCTATTTAATTACATCTATATTAACTTAATTTATTTTAATTTGCCCCAATTAATCAATTAGATGTAAGTCAGATGACTACTGAACAGTATAAATGGGCTAAGTTTCCTCATGCTTATATCTTGATAAAGCCTGGTATCAGCCAGGCGAAAGCGCTTGTTTTTATTTTTGTTTGCCAGCTTTTTGCTACTGTTTTGTCTAATAAAGACTCTGCACTGAAGATACTTCGTGGTTGGTTGTCACTGCTGTGGATTACACTTTTTCTTGGAATAACACTGAACACCTATCTCGACCCATGTTAAAACTGTTCCTAAGTTGGATTTGGTCTTCGATATTACTGTTTTTGAACTTCCGTGTTCGACAACAGTACAGTCGACGGAGTTCGCTTCAACATTCTAAAAGTAAACCACAAGTACACACACAGTGAAGTGCAATTTCCCTTAGGAGGACACAGAGACCAAAGTCAGTCTGGGGTTGGTTTCTCCCTCTTTCTACAAATATCCAATAAGACTCCCCACTGGCACAACTATAGGGTTGAGATCTCAGCTGAGTGGCCAAACCAAAACATACAAATCCAACTACTCAGCTGGGGACTCTCTGTATGCCAACTCTGTTGGATAAATATGGAACAGACTCCCAGCTGACTTAACCCTAGAACCCTCACTAACTCAATTCAAAAACAAACTCAAGTAATACTTCAAAACTCATTGGTTATGCCCTTACACTAACTCCAGCCAGTGACCTCTCTATTCGTTAGGTGCCTTACCTTCAACTACTTTTAACTTTTTTCTACCACTCCATTTCCAGAAGGGTCAATTGTATAATTGCTGCTCAGTGTGTCTTAAACCTGAATGTAATGTTATGTATTTTTAACTTTGAAAATAATGTTATGTTTTGTAAAGTGTTTTATAATAAGTTAGTACTATATGTGCTAAATGCTGGTATTTCTTATGAATGTAATCTGCTTGAATGAGAAGTTATGTACCTACCATAACGTTTCATGTTAGTTGTCTTCTTCTCACCTTCTTTCTTGCTGGATGGGTTCGGAGCCGATCCTCGGCTCCGACTCGGCCAATACTAAAGCTCGAGAGCTATTTCCACCGGCTCGAGGCTCCCCTATATCCCACAATGCTAGGCGGTAACTACTCAGATCTCGTTTGATAGCTAAAACCAAGCAGTTCTAGTCTCCATAGTATGGAGAAGAGAGAAAAAAACCCACCTCTATATAAACCTGTATGTAAGCTACCACAAACAGAAAAGGGAGAATAGAGGTGGTAGAACATGTGGGAAGGAAGCCCCAATGGAAGATCCCAAAAATTCCTATCAGTCTGTCCAGGCTGGGGGGAAGGAGGGTGGGACGCAAGAAAGAAGGCGAGAAGAAGACAACTAACATGGAACGTTATGGTAGGTACATAACTTCTCAATGTTAAGTTGTCAATCTCGCCTTCATTCTTGCTGGATGGGACTGCGTCCCTAGCACCTTACCCCGGGTGGCTTATCGGAACAGACTCTTGAGAACAGTGGAACCAAAGTTGGCACGGTTTCTGGAGGCCATATCCAATTTGTAAAGCGAGATAAAGGTATGAGGTGAAGCCCATGTGGCTGCTGCACAAATGGAATCTATTGGTAGCCTGTCCTGAAAAGCTACAGATGTAGCTAATGCCCTGGTTGAATGAGCTCTAGGTCTTGAAGGCAGCTTTTGATGTCTGATTTCATAGATGAAGGTAATTATAGAGGTAAGCCATCTTGAAAGGGACACTTTAGAAACTGGAAGGCCCATTTTCCCTTCCGCATAAGACAGGAAGAGCTGGTCAGATTTCCTGAACTGTTTAGTCCTGTCTAAATAATATCAAAGTTGGCGATGAACATCTAGAAAATGTAACTTTTGTTCCGACCTGTTGGAATAATCAGGGAAGAAGACAGGGAGATCGATAATCTGGTTTAGATTTGCCTCAGAGGAAACCTTAGGCAAGGAAGACAGATTAGTCCGGAGGGACACCCTGTCTTTATGGAAAACTAAGTAAGGAGGACGACTGCAAAGAGCATGAAGTTCAGATACCCTTCTAGCTGATGTTATGGCTACTAGAAAAAGTGTTTTCCAAGAGAGCAACTTGAGAGGGCATGAAGCCGCAGGTTCGAAGGGGGGAAGAATCAAGGACGCTAGGTCCAAATTCAAGTCCCACTGAGGTGGGGGATCTCTGATTGGGGGCTTGAGCAAAAAGACACCTCTTAGAAAGGCTTTGCAAAGTTTATGGGACATGATACTGGAGTCCGAGACACCTACATGAAAGTTAGATATAGCAGCTAGTTGTACTCTAATGGTAGATGAGGAAGAGCCTAAATGAAAGAGCTCTGCCAGGAAGTCTAGGATAGACTGGATAGGTGCGGTGTAGGGGTCTATATTTTTTGATGCTGCCCAGAAGGAAAAACGTTTCCACTTACTATTGTAAATCCTTCTGGTAAAAGACTTGTGAGAGGCTATCAGGATGTTACGGACCGAATGAGAAATTAAAGGAAGCCTGGCTAGGGTAGGAATCGGAGAAACCACGCTGTGAGGTTGAGAGATTGGAGGGAGTGGTGCAGCTGGCCCGACTGGTGGGTCAAAAGATCTGGAACTGGGTCCAGATGCCAAGGCTGCTCCAAGAGATAATGATGCAGGAACGGAAACCATATCTGTTGAGGCCAGTAAGGGGCAATGAGGATTATAGTGACTCTCAAGGCGATAGCTTTCTGAATTAATTGAGAGATCAGTGGAAAAGGGGGGAAAGCATACAGAAGTCCCCAGGGCCAATCGTGGACTAGAGCGTCTCTGGTGGGTTGGCCTGGTAGAGGGAAGAGGGTGAAGAAATCGTGACACTTGCTGTTTTGGGGAGTAGCAAAAAGATTGCAGCAAGGCCGGCCCCATCTTTGAAAGATTTCTTCCAGCACTGATTTTTTTAGAGACCACTCGTGAGGCATGAGAATAGCCCTGCTCAACTTGTCCGCAATCACGTTGGACTTCCCGGGAATGTGGGTTGCTATCAGAAACCGCTGAGAAGAAATCACCCACTGCCAAAGTCTGAGTGCCTCTCGACATAAGGGATAGGACTTGGTTCCACCCTGTTTGTTGATGTACCACACTACGGACATGTTGTCCGTCTGAATTGCAATAGTCCCTGTGGGAAGAGAGTCCTGAAGGGCTTGCAACGCTAAAAGCACTGCTCTCATCTCTAAGACATTTATGTGCAAGTGGCACTCGAAAGATTGCCACGTGCCCTGGACTGTCCTGCCCTGATAATGCCCCCCCACCTGATCAGGGAGGCGTCCGTTGTCACCGTGGCGATTGGGGGGGGGGAGGGATGAAGGGTCTGCCCTGAAGAACTTGAGGTGATGTCATCCACCAAGACAGGTGATTCTTGCATGATTGGGTTAGCAGAATGATGTGAGACATTGGGAGCTGTTGGAAGGACCATTGAGAAAACAGCATCCACTGGAGGATCCGCATGTGAAAACGAGCTAAGGGAAGAAGTGTAATGGTAGCCGCCATGAGTCCTAATTCCTTCAAGACTACCCTGGCTTTGATCTTGTTGCATTAAAGCAGAAGGTAAACGTGTTTGCGGATATCTGATACTCTTTGCTCTGTCAGTCTAGCAGAAAGATGAACTGTGTCTAAGGTGGCGCCTATAAAGGTAATAGACTGACAAGGCGACAAGGCAGATTTTTTGAAATTTACTGAAATGCCTAGAGCTTGGCAAGTTTGAATGGTGAAGTCTCTGGATAGAAGAAGTTGACGCCTGGTGGTGGCGGTAAGGAGCCAGTCGTCCAAATATGGAAACACCTGGAATCCTTGACGTCTCAAGTGAGCCGCGACCACTGCCATACATTTGGTGAACACTCGGGGGGGCTGTAGTGAGACCAAAGGGCAGGGCTCTGAACTGGTAGTGACTGGCTCCAAGCCTGAAGCGGAGAAACCTCCTGGAGCGTCTGTGCATTTTGATATGGTAGTACGCATCCTGAAGGTCTATTGAGCACATCCAATTGTCCTGACCCAAGAAGGGTAGAATGGACTGTAGCGTGACCATCCGGAATTTTGTTTTCTTCACATACTTGTTTAGCTTGCTGAGATCCAGTATTAGTCTCCAGTCTCGTGTCCTTTTTGGTACCAAAAAGAATTTGGAGTAGATTCCGGATCCTTGCTGGTCTGCTGGGACTGGCTGGATAGCTCTTTTTGACAGCAGCTTTGATATTTCTAACGCTGCTTGTTCCCTTAGACTGGGTGGAACGTCTGGAAGGGATCCTTTGGGTTGGAATGGGATGTGAATAAAGGGGATTTTGCAACCCTCGGATATAATCGACTGTACCCATTTGTCTTGAGTGAGGGAAAGCCAGGCTTCTGGGTACAGTGATAATCTTCCCCCGACTGCCTCCGAAGGTGGACAGCCGGGCAGCTCCTCAGGGATGCTGAAAGGGTTTATCAGAGAAAGTCTCTCTGCTACCCTGGTTTTGCGGACCACCTCTGCCCCTAGGGCGGCGTCTATTGTTGTTCCCCCCTTTGCCTCTAGAGGGGAATCGACTTTGTGCATCAGATGAGACTCCTTGTGGTTTGCGGAACCACATTTCTCCCCCCCCCCTCTGACCTTTGGGATAAGGTCTGGAAGGGGTAGAAAAATGGACTCCCACAGCAGAGAGAGTCTTACCTTCCTGCTCGCACCTAGTCAATGTATACTTCACCTGAGGTCCAAACAACGTTGAGCCATCAAAGGGGGAATTGGTGAAGGACGCCTTGAAAGGGTCCGCAAAATTGCAAAGCCGCATCCAGGCATGGCGTCGTAAAGCTACACCTGTGCCTGCGGCCCTACCGCATGTGAGATAAGCGGCATGGAGGAGTTGACAATCGAATTCAGGGTTGCCAACTGGGAGTTCATTTTGTCTTGGAACCCCTCAGCTGTTGGATCCTGCATAGCATCACCCATATCCTTGAGTAAATCCCTCTGGAGACGGGTGAAGTGACACAAGTAGTTCAGCGACCGCATGGCAAAGGTCGCTGAGGAAAACATCCGCTTACCGTACCTGTCCATGGTCCTAGACTCCTTATTAGGAGGATGGACAGGTACCGAAGGATCGGCTAATTCCTTCTTAGTGGCTGCAGCCACCACCATGGCATCAACAGAGACACCTTTAGATAAGAACTGTTTCTATTTCGAGGCTGTAATAAATTTTGATGGCCTCCTTGGGGTAGGTTCCACCGAATCAGGGGCCGTCCATGCCTTCCTTGCCACCACTTCCATGAGGGGGTCAAAGGGAGGAGACACCCAGGAGGTGGAAGGGCGAGAGCCAAACGCCTCAAGGTAGACCGACTCGTCCTCTGAAGGGTTAAGGGCGGGCCAGTTCCCCCTCTGTTTAAGGATTTCAAGGATGTCAGCAAAAGAGACATCCTCAGAGGGGGACCGAGGGGAACCTTCAGATTCCTCCAAGTCGGTATCCGAGGTGATAGACTCAGGGGAGTCAATGTGCTTCCTCTTGCACTGTCTCTTCCGAGGGGGTTCCCCTGCCGGATCAGGAGAAGCCTCGGAAGAAGAGGATATTCCCAATGGGGAAACCTGAGGGGCTGGATCTCTACGGTCTGGTACGAGGGGGTGGGTAGAAACCACTGCAGGCACTGAAGAGGGAGGAGCTGATGGAGCTGACCGTGGGGTAGACACGGGGTCTAGCACGCTCCGCATGACCTCGAAGGCGCCCCAATCAGCCAGGGCCAAAGGTCCCCGCTCCGAGGAGACAAGGACCCCCCCGGCACCGACAGGGATTGCTCCGAGGCCGATGGAGCCGAACTCACCAGCGCCGACACTCCAAGAGGGAGAACGGGATCGGACAAGGGTCCGATGCCACTCGCCCCCTCGGAGCCGACGAGGGAAGCCCGGCGCCGAGATCCCTCCAAAGAGGAAATCGGAGCAGACAATGGAGCCGAAAGGGAGGGTATCGGCTCCGACACACCGACAGCCACGGCTCCAACGAGCCCCGGCTCCGAACTCAAAGGAGTCGGAGGAGGAACAGAAGCAGGGATGGGAATAGCCGCTGACTATTGAGTAGGGCTATGCAGCATTTGGGCCAGTGCCTCGGACTTGAGAAGTCTACTCACCACCCTTTGTAAGTCATGGTCAGACAGCCTGGAGGACCGAGAGGAATGGGACCTATGGCTCCGCTCCGACAGAAGAGGGGATCCCGGGACCGAGTGGATGGAGCCGATGGAAGGGGACCTCGACCTCTTCTTAGAAGGTAGCTCCGATAAAACTATCTGAGCCGACTGAGTCTTAGCACCCTCGGCTCCAGCCGGAGCCGAGGTAACAGTTTGAGTCTTCGAAACATCGACTCCAGCCGGAGCCGATGTCGAAGCAGTCTTAATGCTCCCAGCGGACAGCTCTGAAGCTGGAGCCGACGGCCTGGAAGTCTTTGAAGGCTTCCCCGATGCAGACTGGGTCGGGGGACCTTCAGGCTTTAATAAGCCTCGAAGAATAAGTTTATTTTTGCGTTCCTGCAGGACTCTCGGGCTGAACGCATGGCAAACAGCACAGGAGTCCTGCAGGTGCAAAGGTCCCAGGCAATATACACAAGAAGTGTGACTGTCTGTCAGAGACATTTTCTGACAGCACGAGTCACACTTCTTGAAGCCTGAGACCTTGGAGTCTTTCGACATCCCAGAAAAAGTGACTGTATACAAAAAAGACACAGACACAAAACACAGACACACCTTTTAACCAAAAAAGGAAAACCCAATCACACTGAATGACAAAGGGAAAAAGGGAAGTGGGCCAAAGGCCTAGAACTTAAAAAGGGAATAAAAAGGGAATAAAAACGAGGGGAGACCCGATTTAAACTAAAAGGATACCCTGTACTATAAACTTGACTAAATAAAAAGGATAGGGGTAGATATTTTAATTTTCTAACTAGAAAAACTCACTAACCTGCCAGAGCCGGTAGAAGAAAGCACCTCGCAGCTAAGCGGCAAACGAGATCTGAGTAGTTACCGCCTAGCATTGTGGGATATAGGGGAGCCTCGAGCCGGTGGAAATAGCTCTCGAGCTTTAGTATTGGCCGAGTCGGAGCCGAGGATCGGCTCCGAACCCATCCAGCAAGAATGAAGGCGAGATTGACAACTTAACATACTAGCATTTACTAAATGTTCATTGTGAATTATTATCTTGAGCTTTTCCCCCTGGGCCTCCGCTGAAAATGGACATGTATCCAGCCAGACTATCCCGGTCAACAAATTTAAAATAAAAATAAAAAAATAAAAATAAAATAAAATAAAACCTCCAGCACCCTCTCTGTCCATTCAGTGCTTCGTGTCCCTGCCCAAGTAGCTGACACACACACACACACACACACACACACACACACACACACACACACACACACACACACACACACACACACACACACACTTTGAGATTGATATGTAAACACACATACCTTGGAAAGGCTAGCACAGGTTTACTAGCTATGCCCCCTTCTGCCTAGACTATGAGGTAGTTTCAGCTGGCACCAAACACTCTTATCAGCTACTTTTAAGGCCCTTAACAAAGGATGTCCAATCCTACTGTGTAATCGTACTACTAATCCAAATGGCAGTCTGACCAAGAGCAAAGCTATTTAGGAGTGGCCTGTACAGTGTCACCAAATGCATATGCAAGTACCCTCAGAGCTTAAATATGCCTCACAAATATCAGCCACAAAGATAGATCTAAATATATTTAATAATAAATGATAAAAGAACAAGACAATACTAAATATGTATTCACAGTGACTTCAGAGTTCAAAATCACAGGAAATATTTAAAACAACATTGCAGGACATTCTCAGATAAATACAGAAAACAGCTAAACTAATCTTTACTATAGTCTTAACTATATCTAAAAGAGTTACTATTTCCTAAAAAAACTTACAGCAAGGCAAGTGCAGATGGGTTGATGAGTGGATGTTCTTGTTAGGTCAAAGGCAAAATACAAAATGCCCAGTCACTCTCTGAGACAGTTCTTAATATCAAATATTACTGCTGGGTTAGCTTGGATGACATCACTTTTTGTCACCTGACTGTAGTTCCCAAAATACCCCCACTCTCAGAAAGTAAAAGCATTTTTAGCATCTCTCTGAAAAATACATATCTCTCAGATGTTTGCAGATCCTGGAAGTCATAAAACAATAAAACACTTCTGCATCTCAAACCTAGTAATTACTTATCTTCCAAGACAATACAAAAAACTTCTAGATCTAGACATTGTGTCTGGTACACTGAAACTGAGAGATAACCTTTATAGCACAATCGTAAAACAATTAAATTTCAACTTATTTTCTTGAAGTTTTGCAAGTTAACCTTTTATTTCCCAGTTTCTACTGTTAAAACATATAGAGTAACACACTTACAACAGTTTATATAAATTTCTATTCTAAGCCAGCAAGGCATGCTGTGGTTACATTTTAGCTCAGTACATAACATACAGTTCTGTATAAATCATATAAATATTCATAAATGGCACAGAATTATTTACAAAATTCCAGATAGATGGGGTGGCAGTATTTCCCTGTGTCACAGCAGCTTTTGAATTTCTTGAGCTGCAAATTTCCTCTGACTGGGTGGACCATCCGAGAGTCTCTTCCTTAGACAGGAGGTGGAAGGGAACAGAGTATGTAGTAACCTCTGGATATGATTCTTAGCAACCTTGCATTTCTTGTGATATTTGTCCAGGCATTTAAGTGCAAGGAAAATCGACCCCCAACTGCCTCCAGGGATGGACAGTTGGGCAGCACTTCAGGAGCGCTGATATGGCCTATCAGAGAAGGAGTCTCTAAAGCCTTGGTTTTGCTGATCCCCATCTGCCTCTGGGGTGATGTCTGCCATTGAAACCTCCTCCTCTGCCTCTGGAGGAAGTATCCCCATGCGAGTCCTAAAAAGGTCCACGAGATTTCCGGAACCATATTTTCTTACCACCTCGCTGATTCTTAGAGAAGAACGTTGAGAGAAAGAAAACTTGATTCCAATGGCAGACAGGATCTTTCCCTCCTGCTCACTGTGGGTGTGTGTCTTTCACTGATGGCCTGAATAAGGAGCCATCAAAGGGGACATTAACAAAAGATGCCTTGAAGAGTTCTGCAAAGTCACAGAGCCTCATCCAGGCATTTCACCTAATGGTTATGCCTGAACTGGCTGCTCGTGAGGAACCCTCTGCTCTATGGGAGATCAGCCTCATCAATGAACTGGCAACAGATGAAAGAGTAGCCAACTGAACAGAGACCTTCTTGAGATCCTGCGCAGACATGGTCTCAGCAAGACATCTTAAAAGCTCATAGATTCATAGGTTCATAGGTAGGTACTAGGCTATCTGCCCGAAGGCATTTATAAGCCTAGCCAGAATGTGTTGGCTTTTGCCGCCCCCTTAGATTAGTTCCCTGTGCCTCTGTCCAGCAGAGCCAGTGAAGTGATCCCTGGGGTAACTTTCTGTTTCCCATCCACTCGTCAAGGATTCTCTTGAAGAGGGTTAGCGAGGAGCTCTGCCTAATGTAGACTGGAATCTTGTTCCAGACCATGGGAAGTCTCTGGGACAGGAATCTATCCCTCCAGCACATCCAATTTATTTATTAGATCCCTGGAGCATGTGGCTCGAGGGGATATGGTTTTCTTTAGGTGGAGCACGTCCAACAATTCTGGGTTGGACATGGCCTTGTATGCCAGGCAGAGATCACCTCTGAGTAGGCGGTATGCAACCAAGTACAGCTGGAGTTTCTTCAGTCGAGCTGCATAGGGCATCTGCTTGAGGCCAGTGATCCTCTTGGTGAGGTACTTCTGTGGTCTTTCCAGTTATTGCAGGTGTCTTGTAAGGTACATCCCAAATGGGGCATTGCACTCTATGATGGGTTTGATGAGTGATGCGTAGAGGGGCCTAATGACCTCTTTCGATCTGGATGCAAACCCTTTTGTGATTAGGTGGGCCACATAGAAGGATTTTCTAACCACTTTGGCAATGTGATTATCAAAGGAGAGGTTACTATATACTTGGGTCCCCAGATCCCTTATTACGTCTTCCGTATTTAGGGGGCTACCACCTATGTGATAGTTTGTGGGCACTTTGTTTTTTCCAAAGGGGATGACTATGCATTTTTTGGCATTTAGCTTGAGGCCATGGTTTTGACACCAGGTATCTGTCTCAGTGAGACCCTTTTAGAGGATGTCTGTGTCAGCTGGACAGTCAATTATAGCCCCTAGTTTGCAGTCATCTGTGAACCTGGTCAGCCATAGTCCTCCTGTGCTTGCATGTAACTCTGAGAAATATATGCCAAACAGGAGGGGTCCTAGGACTGAGCCCTGGGGAATGCCACTTGCAACTGGTTTAGAGTCAGACCTAGCTCCCGCAACTCTTACCATGTGGGTTCTGTCTGTGAGCCAGCTGGCAACCCATCTCGTGATGCAGGGGTTTATGTTCAGGCTGGTGAGCTTGTCTATAAAACCTGAGTGGGGAATGGTGTCGAAGGCTTTTGCGAGGTCTAGGTAGGCTGTGTGGACCACCTGTCCCTCATCTATAGTCTTGGTAACTGTCTCAAAGAAGTCCACCAGGTTTAGGAGGCATGATCTGCCCTTAACAAAGCCGAACTGGGTAGGGTCCAGTGTTTAGAGGTTCCCAATGTCACTGTTAATGAGATCCATGATGATGCGCTCCATAGCTTTGTAGCTCAAGCTAGTCAGGCTTATAGGGCGATAGTTACCAGGGTCAGCTGTAGCTCCACCTTTGTGGAGCGGAATAACTGTTGCTGTGCACCACTCTGTGGGCACATAGCCTGTGGAGAGGCTGAGTTTAAATAGAGTGTTTAGGTGAAGAGTTAGTTCATTTTTGAGCTCGTATAGGACGCAGCCTGGGACACAGTCCGGTCCCATTTATGCTGTGTTTTTGGCTTTGGAGAGGGCTGTTTTAACCTGAGTGTCTGTGATTTCAGGGGCACTACATTCTTCTGGTATAGTTATGGGCCCTTTTGGGGGTGAGACGGGGGTGAAGGTTGCACTGAACCTGTCTGCCAGGATGTTGGCTATATCAGTCGGTTCAGTGTATTTTGTGCCATTCTGCACTAACTTCAAGCAGATCTGAGAATTGCCACTTAGATTCTTGACATAGTTAAAGAATGCCTTGTGGTTATCTTTGGAGTTCATGGCAATTTTTCTTTCAAAGCTAGCCTTGGATGATTTTATGAGGGAACATAGTTTCTTGCTGTTACTGATCAGGGATGTCTTCCCTTCTTGGGATTTTACTCTTTTCTGTACTAGTTTCCTCCTTCTATTGTATGGCTTGTTTATGGCAGGGGTCCACCAGACTGGTTTCCTTTTCTTGGAGATGTGAGTCTTGGTTTCGTTTGGGATAGCACGATCCGTGCATTCTTGTAGGTGTTAATAGAGTGCATTAGTAAAGGATTTTACAGCTTGGACAGTGTTATCCTTTTGCATGGGGGCTTTGAAACTTCCCACCTCGGTCTTAAGTAACGTGAAGTTTGCTTTTGAAAAGTTTTTCATGGTGGTTTCTTTGACCGGGGGTGGTGGTGGAATGTGTATATCCAGAGTGATTAGTTTATGGACAGATCTAACCAACAAGGGGTTGACGTCCGGTGTGGAACACCGGTCGCCCATGTTGGTGATGACCAGGTCCAATATGTTGTCACCTTTGATGGGGGTGTTGACCAGTTGATCCAGGGCATTTGAGTTTATAAATTCTAGGAAATGTTGAGCAAGGGAGTTTGTACTTGAGTAGTTCTCCCAGTTAATGTTTGGGTAATTGAAATCACCCAATATCAGGGTGTTTGGCAGGACCTTTATGTTTCCCAGTGTTTCCAGGAATGCGGAGTGGGGGTCCTGGGACATGGTGGGTGATCTGTAGCAAGCTATAACTTGAATAGCAGTTTTGCCCATTGTTACTTGCACGTAGATGATCTCTGAAGCATCATGCTGTGCCACTAACTTGGAGGTGTGGGTATCCTTGATGAATATGGATACTCCCCTGCCTTTTGTATTTTGTTCCAGGTTTTGTGGCCGAAATGTATGGTATGAGTTGTAGCTTGGTAGTGCTGGGGTGCTCTCTGGAGCCTTAAACCAGGTTTCTGTTACTGCACATATACTGATTTTTTCCATACTAAGGAGTGCCTCGAGTGCGTGCATTTTAAGGTTTAGACTTTTGGCATTGAGTAGCATTACCCTCAGTTTTTGTTACTTGTGCTATTTACGGCGTGGGTTTGTCTTTTGAGCCTTGCCTAAAAAAGGCACTATGGGGTGGCAAGAGCCTTGGCCAGTATTCGAAAGCCTAAGGGTGACAGGTGCAAGCCATCTGTAGCGAAGTAGCGTGGCTTGTCGAGCATGTCATCCCAGGCTGACAGACACACACTGGATCCCCTTTGAATGACACCACAAGCTTAGCCAATTGCTAAACTGATAATTTTTTTCTCTATACCGTGGTATCATTCTTGGTGAGGGCAGGATGCTACTCAGGGTCAAGGTCATACCGGCCTGGGCTATGTGATCAGAGAACTCCTCCATGTCTCTTTTCATGTAGTCCAGGGAGGTACGACTCAGGTCATTCACACCAACATGGACAATGACAGAGTCATATTTGTACTTGTTCTGGAGTGACCTGAGTGCTTGTGTTATGTGGTGGATCCTGGCTCCCGACAGGCAGCTAACAGTAACCTTCTCCTTGTTCAGCCTAGTGAGTGAGACGTCAGTGTGCCTGACTATAGAGTCACCCATTACTAGTGTGTTGGGTATGTTATTTTGCCTTAAGGGCTGTGATTGCATGACACACTGGTTTTGTGAAGAATGTGTTTCATGGTTTGTGTTGGGGGGTGGAGGTTGCTTGGATGTCTGCTTTGGAGGTCTCTGTTGCTTTTGCAGATTTTTATTTAGAGCCTCCGAGTATGTTTTCGTGTATTTATGTGTGTTTTTTGCAGGTGCTGGTTTCATAGGTCTATGCGAGACTGGTGGTTTGATTCAAGTAATTCCCTTCTCCTCTTGACTGCCTGGTCCACTCTTGGGTTGAGAGAGCTTAGCCTCCAGTTTGGCTGTATAATTGCATCTCTCGCAAGTATTAGTGTTTGGTGGAAGGAGGAGAGGGTTGTCTGTGTACATGAAGCAATTGTAACATTGCCTCAAAATGCCCAAATTCACCAGTTGGACCGGACAGTACACCTGAAACTGCCCTTTGGACATGCCTGAATAGGTACAGTGAACTGTTTTACTGATTGGCTGGTAAGGTCGAATAGAGAGCCTTGTCCTTCTCTACAGTATTGGGGGATTTAGCATTAAAGTTTATTAGTGCTTGCTATGCGTTTTGAGCAAGTGCTGGGATGAGAAGTGAATGACTTGAGTGCTTAATTTGAAAGTTTGTCTAGTTCCAAGGGAAAAATTGAAGAGTGGACTTTGTGGAGCTGGGAATAGTTATACCCTAGCTAACCGGCACTGCCCGGCGTGCAAAACCACGCAAATGCGGGTTTTATAGCAGGGAAATGAAAGAGATAGAAATTAGCCCAAAATGGCCAATAAACTACTAATTTCTGGGCTGAAACAACTCCTCCAGGGACAGATATGCTGCTCAAAGCTCCCTCTCTTACAGTGAACAGGGAAACTTCCTTCTATCCAAGTAAGGTATGGGCAAACACAGAAACTTGTAACACAGCCCTGAATTCAGCACTAACCTGAAAACTGGACTATAGTAGCTTAGAAAGGCGGGAAAAAAAGAAGTTATGTACTCACCATAACGTTCCATCTGAGTAGGTACTTCATTTGTCTGCAACCTGTGGGTATCGGATCCGATCTCGGATCCGAGCCAGCAGCTTTACTAGCTGAAAGATCCGAGCTCCTAGCTCCTCCCCTTACCCATAACCCCCTGCTACATACTCCCTTTCCCCAGATCGAGTTTGCCTATACTAACAACCAAGACTCTCGACCGAGGACCATAACCTACTGCCTAACTGCATGAACAATGTCATTCATAGTCAGGAAGCACGATACTGGATAGGGGGCATGGAGGGGGGGGTCGGTTGCAGACAAATGAAGTACCTACTCAGATGGAATGTTATGGTGAGTACTGGATAGGGGGCATGGAGGTGGGTCAGTTGCAGACAAATGAAGTACCTACTCAGATGGAACGTTATGGTGAGTACATAACTTCTTTATCTGAAGTAGTTACTTCATTTGTTCTGCAACCTGTAGGACAGAGTCCCCAGCTACCTAAAAAAAACCCTGATAGGTCCTCAAGGAAGGATATTCCGGAGCACCGCGGAGCCAAAGGAAGCCCTACTCCTGGATATCATATCCAATTTATAATGAGAAATGAATGTATGAGAAGAGGACCAAGTAGCTGCTGAACATATATCATCCAGAGGAACTCTGGACCAAAACGCTGCAGAAGTAGCTATGGAACGAGTTGAATGGGCATGGACTCCGGAAGGAGCAGGTTTCCCTGTGGCTAAATAAGCATGGATGATGCATTGCGAAATCCAGTTTGTTAAAGTAACTTTGGTAATAGCCTTACCTAAGGATGGTTTGGCAAAGGACACAAACAATTGATCAGACCTGCGAGTAGCCTTCGTCCTGTGCAAGTAAAAGTGCAGCTGTCTATGTACGTCTAATTTCTGTAATTTATATTCCCCTTTGTTCTGGAAGTTGGGAAAAAACACTGGTAAATTAACTCATTCCCTCCGGTACAGCTCTTTTGAGTGTGTACCTTTAACTCCTAGTGGGCGTGGCTTAAGCCTTTAAAAAATGAAGTTATCACCTTACAGTTCTAGAAAATACTCATTGAGAGAGGTCAAATATCAATACAGTTGTGTTTGCCATCACATATGCTTCAATACAAAATATCCTGGTAACTTGTAAGTAACATGGTTTTGGAATTATTAATGCAAATATGAACAATCAATATTTGACGCCTAGAGGAGCAGTAGGAGTTAACTGCAGTAGACACCTGCAGGAGCACTCGGCTGTAATGAGTTCGACTGATTAATATTTGATTCAGAGGCCACTTTGGGCAGAAAGGAGGGATTAGTCCTGAGAGACACTCTATCCTTATGAAAAATTAGATTAAGGGGGTCTCATGCAAAGCGCTTGAAGTTCTGAAACCCTCCTGGCTGAGGTAATAGCGATCAGAAAGGCTGTTTTCCAGGATAAAAATTTTAATTGAACCGAAGCAGCCGGTTCGAAGGGTGGACTCGTTAATCCCTGCAGAACCAAGGTCAGATCCCATGGTAGAACTGCAGTCTTAACTGGCGGCTTCAACAGAAAAATTCCTTTCAAAAACGTTTTGCATATTTTTGCGGAAGCTAACGATCCCAGCTCATCTCCTATGTGAAAATGAGAGATGGCTGCCAACTGAACTGTAGATGCACTGGCTCCTTGATGAAAAATACGTGACAAGAATTCAAGAACAGACGGGATAGGGACGGTAAAAGGATCCAAACCCTTGTCTCTAGCCCAGATGGAAAAACGCTTCCACTTACTACTGTAAATTTTTCTGGTAGTAGGTTTGTGTGCTGCTTTCACTGGTGAGGAGATACCGGGAGTCCTTGCCATCAGTGGAACTGGATCAACCAAGCCGCGAGCTTGAGGTTTTTCAGGTTTGGGGGTTGCAATCCCGCAGGATGCGAAATCAGATCCGGGATGGGATCCAAGATCCAAGGAGGAACTACACTGTGAGACCGCAGATAAGGGAACCAGATCTGGCGAGGCCAGAATGGAGCTATGAGGATAACCTTGCTCCCCAACCGACGTGCTTTCTGTAGGAATTTCGTCATGAGAGGAAGAGGGGGGTAAGCATAGAGGAGACCGGGTGGCCAAGCGTGAACCAGAGCGTCTCTGGGGCTCTCCCCTGGTGGGGGAATTAGAGCAAAAAACTCGCTGCACTTCATGTTTGATGGAGAAGCAAAAAGACTGCAGCAAGGTCGAACCCATTTGAGGAAAATCTGTTTCACTACTGACGGGTTCAGAGGCCACTCGTAAGGTGTGAGGATCAAGCGACTCAGCTTGTCCGCAAGAATGTTGGACCGTCCCGGAATGTGCGTTGCTATCAGAAAACGGTTGGTGGATATCGCCCATTCCCAAACTCTCATGGCCTCCCGACAAAGGGGTTAAGATCTGGTCCCTCCCTGTTTGTTTATGTACCAGACTACCGCCATGTTGTCTGTCTGTATTGCAATAGTCCCCAGGTGAAGAAGGTCGTGAAGAGCTTGCAATGCTAGAAGCACCGCCCTCATCTCCAGGACATTGATATGCAGAGCGTTCTCTAAGAGAGTCCACGTGCCTTGGATGGTTCTGCCTATAGAATGCCCCCCCCCACCCGAGGCGAGAAGCGTCCGTGGTCAACGTGATTTGGGGTTGCGGCATCACAAAGGGTCCCCCTTCCCGCAGCTCCCGTTAGTGAAGCCACCAGAGGAGGGAGTCCCTGCACACCTTGCTCAAGGGAATAGGAGTGTCTAAGGGGTGTAGCAACAGAGACCACTGGACTTGAAGGGTCCATTGAAGAATTCTCATCCGCAGACGTGCGTGCAGGGAAAGACTGATTGCTGCCGCCATAGAGCCTAGCGCTCTCAGGACTAATTCTGCTGATGGAGCTGGGGACTGAAGAAGTGCCATAACATGACGTGACAAACTGCTCAATCTGTCTGATGTTAAAAGGGCCTGAGAGAGGCGAGTATCTATTTTGGCCCCTATGAATTCCAGAACCTGTACAGGACGAAGGAAGGATTTTTGGAAGTTTATTGAAATGCCCAGACGCTGGGCAAGAGTGGGAGAATAGCCTCTGGCAGAACAAAGCTGATGTCTGTTGGAGGCAGTGAGGAGCCAGTCGTCCAGGTACGGAAAGACCTGAATGCCCTGGAGTCTCAGGTGGGCTGCAACAACTGCCATGACCTTGGTGAACACCCTGGGGGCTGTGGTGAGGCTGAATGGAAGAACCCTGAACTGATAATGACTGGCTACCAGCCGAAAGCGGAGAAACCTCCTGGATCGTCTGTCCATAAGAATATGGTAGTACACATCCTTGAGGTCTATGGAGCACATCCAGTCGTTCTCCCGAAGAAGGGGGAGAATTGATTGCAGAGTGACCATCCGGAACTTTTCTTTGGGAATGAACAGGTTCAGGGAAGAAAGGTCTAGAATCGGTCTTAAGTCCCCTGTCTTTTTTGTCACTAAAAAGAACCTGGAGTAATTGTCCAATCCGAACTGGTCTGGGGGGACGTGCTGGATGGCTCTTTTTTCTAGCAGCTTTGAAACCTCCAAAGCTGCCGCCTCCCTTTGATTGGGTGGGACATCGTGGAGGCGCTTCATAGGAGGGGGAAGACTTAGAAAGGGAATGGTGTAACCTCTGAATATGACTCGGAGCACCCACCTATCCGTCGTAATGGACGCCCAATTTTGGAGGCGCTCCGACAGACACCCCCCCCCCGACTGCCTCCAGAGAGGGACAGTCGGGTAAGCCCTCAGGGCTGTTGCACGGGCCTGTCCGAAAACGGTTATCTAGACCCAAAATTACACGGCCCCCCTCTGCCTCTGGGCCGGCGTCCTCCTATGCCTCTGAAGGACGAGGGGTCCGAAGCTAGACGGGACTGCTGAGACTTCTGGAACCACATCTTCTTTTGTCCCCTCTGATTCCTAGAGAAGGATCGTTGGGGATTAGAGAAGTGGACTCCGACAGCAGACAGCGGCTTCCCGTCCTTTTCGCTTTGGACCAGCGTCTCGTGGACGGTCTTGCCAAAGAGCGAAGAACCGTCAAAGGGCGCGTTCGCAAAGGACGCCTTGAAGGGTTCTGCAAAATCGCAAAGGAGGAGCCAGGCGTGACACCACAAGGTGACCCCTGCTCCGCTAGCTCTAGCCGCTCCCTCCGTGGCATGGGAGAGTAACCGCATAGACGTGTTAGAAATAGATTTCAGAGTGGCCATGCGAGTCGAGAAAGTCCTCTTATCCTTGGCCGTCATGGACTCTGGGGGAGCCCCAGCATATTCCTTTATTAAGTCTCGCTGGAGTCTGATGACGTGCGCCATGTAGTTCAGCGCCCTTACAGAAAAGGTGGCTGAAGCAAACATCCGCTTTCCAATGCAGTCCAACGTCCGAGATTCCTTATCCGGAGGATGGACCGAGGAACTCTCCTGTGCTAGTTCCTTCTTCGTGGTGGCCGCCACCAACATGGCATCTACTGGTGAACCCTTAGACCAAGCCTGCCTATCCGAGGGAGGACTAAGAATTTTATCTGGCCTTCTTGGAATTGGCTCCACGGTGTCTGGTTCCTTCCAAGCCCTGGTAGTAATTAAGTCTACCAGGGGGTCAGCCGGGGGGGACACCCAGGAGGTAGACGGGCCTGCATCAAACGCCTCCAGAAACACAGACTCATCCGAGGAAGGATTTTGGGCAGACCACCCTCCTATAATTCGCAACATTTCCATGATGTCTCCAAAGGAGACATCCTCATGGGGTGATCTTGAGGAACCTTCCGCTTCATCCAAATCTGTGTCTTCCGTGAGGGACTCAGGGGAGTCCAGGTGCCTCCTTTTGCACTTCCGTTTGCGAGGGACCTCCTCGGTGGGGCTATCCGAGGAGGGCTCACCCACGGGGTCCTGTTCCTCTAAGGGAACTAACTGGAGTGTTGGCGCAGGCTGTCCCAGTGGCCGGATGATGGAGGATAGACCCAACTGCGTAGGGGGGCCGGACCGGGGATCTGGAAGATCTCGACAGAACCCTCTCCACTACCTCAAATGCCGAAGGCGACCCGCTTTCCCCAGGCTCCGAAAGCAGCCCCCTTGGCTCCGAGGTAGGGATCGGAGTCGGAGCCGAAGGGGTCGGACCCGAGAGGGAAGTGTGCTCTGACCTGAACGGAGCCGAAGACGCACCTACCCCCATGGATCCGATGCTCGGCCCCGAGAGCTAGGATCCGACAAGCTCGAGGGTAAAGTCGGCGTCGAAGTAACCGGTACTGTCGGCGCCGACAACTCCCCAGTTCCGAAATAGCCCGGATCCGACGACTTCAAAACCCCAAACTGGGTCAGAGAAGGAGCTATTGGGGAAAAGAAGGGCAGGAGCACCCCCATCTGCATTTGAGTCTGCAAAAATCGACGCATCATCCGATCCATGTCCGCGTCGGTCAGGCTCCTTGTCGATCTAGAAGAGGTCGTCGAGGCGGGCCGGGAGGGCCGCCTCGAAGACCTCGAGGGAGAACGATACTCCTCCTCCGGCTCCCGTGAGAAACAAGGCGAACGGAGCCGAGAGGGAGAGGATCCGGAGGCCCTCATGGAGGGACTCGCAACTTTAGATGGCGGGGCTGAGGGATGAGTCTCAGCCTGCCTCTTGTGACTCTTGTGCGTTTCTTTGTCTTTGTGCCTCTTCTCCCTAGAGGAGGAAGAAGAGTCCCCTTGACCCTGAGAATCTGAGGGAGGTTGAGTCCCAGACAGGGTAGGGGGGTCCAAAGGCCCAGGGGCTGCAGTCGCAGCCTGTGCCTTAGAGGGAGAGGAGGAAGAAGAATCCTGCGGTAATAATTCCGCCAGGATTAACTTGTTCCTCCTATCCCTGGTGGCCCGGGGGTTAAATGCTGCACAAATTTGGCAGCTGGTGGACAAATGGGCCACCCCCAGACAAAGAACGCACTGAGTGTGGCCATCAGCTGGGGAAAGCTCATGGCCACACTCAGTCCACTTAGAGAATATGGCTTTGGGCCCTTCAGCCATAATACACAACACACTCACACACTAAGGGGGAGGGAAATAAAAATCAAGGCAAAAATGACCATAAAAAAATTAAACTAATAATAATATACGACGACTAGGGCACTAATAAACACACACACACACACACAACAAAAAATATCTGAATCTGACTTTTTCAGGTTTGATGAACCAGAAAGTTCTCACCCACGCCTAGGAGCTCTTCACTTGAAGCTTCTCTCAGCTGCGGCAAACGAGATCTGGGGAAAGGGAGTATGTAGCAGGGGATTATGGGTAAGGGGAGGAGCTAGGAACTCAGATCTTTTAGCTAGTAAAGTTGCTGGCTCGGATCCGAGATCGGATCCAATACCCACAGGTTGCAGAACAAATTAAGTAACTACTTCAGATCAAGTTTTTTTTTTTTTGTTTTTTTGTTTTTTTGTTTTTTTTAGAAAATAAAGCAGATACAATCAAAAAAACCCTTTAAATGCACAGAAATGGCTATCACACTTGAGTGTGTAGCCTACAAGAGTTAAAAAGGTAATTTAAACACAGAAACAACTTTGTTAAAGTGCAAGCAGTAAACTAAGTACAATATGTAGCTGAAACAAGCTTTTTAAATCACAGAAACTCTAGAAAATTGGCGTTTTAGGTGGAATTAGCTAAAGGCAGCAAGAAAATTCAGAAAAATTATACTTAATCAGTCCAAAGTCTCTCTTTTGTCTCTCTGCTGCTGTAGACCTCTGCAGGGCACCATGCTAAGGAGCTTGCTGAGCTGTATACTAGCCCAAAAACCTCGCAAATTTGGTTTTTATATCAGGGAAATGAAAGAGATAGAAATTAGCCCAAAATGGCCAATAAACTACTATTTTCTGGGCTGAAACCACTCCTCCAGGGACAGATAGGCTGCTCAAGCTCCCTCTCTCACAGTGAACAGAGAAACTTCCTTCTATCCAAGTAAGGTATGGGCAAACACAGAAACTTGTAACACAGCCCTGAATTCAGCACTAACCTGAAAACTGGACTATACTAGCTTAGAAAGGCAGGAAAACAGTTAGTTATGTACTCACCATAACGATCGATGTATGTGGTCCATCTCGCCTACATTCATTACTGATGGGTTCGGAGCCGATAATCGGCTCCGACTCGGCCAACTATTTTCTAGCACGAAGTCTCTAATTGGCTGGGCTAACCGGAATCCCAGGATGCACCTCTCCCAAACCCCCAGATCTTGTTTGCATACATAGCAATCACTCCACATACACCAACCTCACTAAGAGGAATATCATCCACCAGGAAAAGGGAATAAACCAATTCTGAAGGGTCTCAGAGCAATTTTCCTCCAAATCCTTCAGGCAGGTGGGAGGGTACGTAAGAATGTAGGCGAGATGGACCACATACATCAATCGTTATGGTGAGTACATAACTAACTGATGTTATGTGGTCCTATCTCTCCTACATTCATTACTGATGGGACAGCGTCCCTAGCACCTCTAACCCGGGAGGCTCATAGGAAAATACTCCTGAGAACCGTGGAACCAAAGGAAGCCCGGCCTCTAGATGCCACGTCCAGCTTGTAATGAGAGATAAAGGTGTGATGAGAAGCCCAGGTGGCCGCTGCACAAATGTCGTCCAAGGAAAGCCTGGCATGATACGCTACTGAAGTCGAGACCGCCCTAGTGGAATGAGCCTTGACTGGGAAGGGTAAATTTCTGCCTGCTGATGAGTAAATAAAGGTAATGCAATCCTTAATCCACTTGGAAATTGTGCACTTGGAAACAGAGCTACCCGTTCTATTCTCCGAAAAAGAGACAAACAATTGATCCGATTTTCTTACATGTTTCGTCCTGTATAAATAGAATCTTAGTTGTCTATGCACATCCAATTGATGAAATTTGAACTCCGCCTTGTTGGAGAAGTTGGGAAAAAACACAGGTAACTCAATGGATTGGTGGAGGTTAAATGTAGACGACACCTTAGGGAGAAAGGACGGATTAAGTCTCAAGGATACCCTGTCCTTATGGAATATCAAATACGGGGGCCTAATGGACAATGCTTGAAGTTCTGATACTCTTCTAGCCGAAGTGATGGCCACTAAGAAAGCTGTCTTCCAAGATAAGAATTTCAGTTTGCAAGTGGCAGCCGGCTCAAAGGGCGGAGAAGTGATGGCTTGCAATACCAGATTTAAATCCCATGGCATGATGGGTTCTGACACAGGGGGACACAGTAACCAGGCCCCTTTCAAAAAGGCCTTGCAAAGTTTATGGCCCATAAGAGCGGGCTCATAGGATACATGGAAGTTAGAAATGGCCGCCAGCTGCACTTTAATGGTCGAGGGAGCAGAGCCCTGTCAGAAGAGCATAGCTAAAAAGTCTAAGACCGCCGATATAGGGGCTGTGAAAGGGTCCAGGCCTTGTGCCTGAGCCCAGATGGAAAATCTCTTCCCATTTGCTAGAGTAAATTCTTCTGGTGGAGGACTTGTGAGACGACGAACGGATATGCACCACCTCAGGTGAAAAGGAATGTAGTCTAACTATCGATGGAAGTGGAGCAGCCAGGCTGTCAACCTGAGGGACTGTAGGGAGGGGTGGAGCTGTCCCGACATACGAGTCAAAAGGTCTGGTACTGGCTCCAGAGTCCAAAGACCGTCCACAGTGTACCGCTGAAGGAAGGGAAACCTGACCTGGTGGGGCCAGTGTGGAGCAATTAGAATCATCTTGCTTCCCAAGTGAATGGCTTTCTGAATAACTCTTGGTAACAGAGGAAATGGAGGAAAGGCATAGAGCAGACCGGAAGGCCAACCGTGGACTTGAGAGTCCCTGGGCGACTCTCCCTGTGGGGGATCAGAGTGAAGTAGTTGCATTTGGCATTGAGGGGACTGGCAAAGAGATCGCAGCAAGGTTGACCCCACCTGCTGAAGATCTGAGTCACAACTCGGTTGTTCAGGGACCACTCGTAAGGCATCAGAATAGCTCTGCTTAGCCTGTCTGCTATCACGTTGGATTTTCCCGGAATGTGCGTTGCCACTAGAAACCGTTGGGAAGACACTGCCCAATTCCACACTCTCATGGCTTCTCTGCAAAGGGGGGTAAGACTTGGTTCCCCCTTGCTTGTTCAGGTACCAAACAACTGACATGCTGTCTGAGTGAAACCAATCGTTCCCCGGGGAAGAGAGCTTTGAAGTGCTTGCAACACTAACAGCACTGCTCTCATCTCTAGGACATTGATGTGTAAGTGTACCTCGTGATCCTGCCACGTACCTTGGACCGTTCTGTCCAGATAATGCCCCCCCCACCCTATCTGGGAAGCGTCCGTGATCACTGTGGCAGCAGGAGAGAAGGGGACTAGATTCCTCCCCTTGTCCAGGTTGGAGGAACATAGCCACCAATGGAGATCCTGACTGCAATGCTCTGTGAGGAGAATTGGGTGAGAGAGGTCTAATTTTTGATAGGACCACTGGACTGAAAGGAGCCACTGGAGGATCCGCATGTGTAGCCTGGCTAAGGGTACTAACCAGTTTGGTCGCCGCCTTGGATCCCAATAACTGAAGAACTAACCTGGCTTGGACCTTCTTCTGGGGCAATAGAGCCTGGACCTGAGATTGCAACACTGTTATCCTATCTTGAGGTAGAAAGGCCCTCATTAGGACCGAGTTTAACTCTGCGCCTATAAATACAACACGCTGTGAGGGCAGCAAGGCAGATTTTTTCCCAGTTTAGTGTAATTTCTAACCTTTGACAAAAGTTTATGGTAGCCTTCTTGGCTTGGATGAGGAGATGCCTGGTGGGGGCGGTAAGGAGCCAATCGTCCAGGTAAGGAAACACCTGGAATCCTAGACGTCTCAGGTGAGCTGTCACCACTGCCAAGCAATTGGTAAACACCCTGGGGGCTGTGGTGAGACCAAAGGGCAGGGCTCGAAACTGGAAATGACTGGCTCCCAGCCGGAAGCGTAAATGATTCCTGGATGCCTTGTTTATCTTGATGTGATAATAGGCGTCCTTGAGGTCAATGGAGCACATCCATACTCCCTCTTCCAACAATGGGAAGATGGATTGAAGAGTGACCATTCGGAATTTGGACTTCAGGAAGTAGTGATTCAATCGGCTGAGATCCAAGATGGGTCTCAGGTCCCCTGTTTTTTTCGGCACCAAAAAGAGTCTTGAGTAAGTTCCTGATCCGATCTGGTCTGAGGGGACCGGTTGGATGACTCCTTTTCTTAGCAGCTTTGATATCTCTAGCACTACTTGATCCCTTTGACTGGGTGGAACGTCCGGGATTTTTTTGACTAAGGGAGGGGGTGAAACAAAGGGAATGGTGTAACCTCCGGTGATTATGCGAAGCACCCATCGATCCTGAGTGATGCTCTCCCAGGCTTGAGGATGCCTCGAAAAACGACCCCCGACTGGCTCCGGAGCAGCACACCCGGGCGATCCCTCAGGGATGCTGATAGGAAGATCCGCGAAAGGAGTTGCGGTCTCCCAAATTGCGGGGGCCTCCTCTGCCCCTAGGACGGTGTCTTCCAGAATAATTCCCCCCACCTCTGCCTCTGGAGGGGGGCTCACCATGCGTGGCTGGGAAAGACTTTTGTGATTTCTTGAACCACATCTTCCCTCCTCTCTGAGCCTTGGGATAAGGCCTAGAGGGAAGAGAAAAATGGGCCCCTACGGCAGATAAAGTCTTACCCTCCTGTTCACATCTGGTGAGAGTCTCTTTCACTTTGGGTCCAAAAAGAGAGGACCCATCGAAGGGGGCGTCCGTGAAGGAAGACTTGAAGGCCTCCGCGAAGTGACATAGGCGCATCCAGGCTTGCCTCCTAAGAGCCAAGCCTGAGCTAGCTGCCCTACTCGCCCCTTCGGCTGCATAGGATATGAGCCTCATGGACGAGTTTGCAATGGAACCAAGGGTAGACAACTGGGCGTTAACAGTCTGCGCTACCGCCTCAGGCATGTAACCCGTCAAGGTATCTCCCAACTCTTTGAGGAGATCTCTCTGCAGCCCAGTAAAGTGACAAAGGTAATTCAGAGACCGCAGTGTAATGGTCGCTGAAGACAGGGTACGCTTCCCATAGCGATCCATACTCCTGGACTCCTTGTTAGGAGGATGGACGGAGGAAGAAGCCTCTGCAACTTCTTGCTGAGTGGCTGACGCCACCACCATGGCATCTACAGGGACCCCCTTTGTCAAAAACTCTTTCCCCGGGGGAGCAGACAGGAACTTATTAGGACAACTGGGCACTGATTCCACGGAATCAGGATGCTCGCACACCCTTCGACAAATCAGGTCTAAGAGTTCATCGAAGGGCGGAGACACCCAGGAGGCAGAAGGTTGAGCTCCAAAGGCCTTGAGGAATACTGACTCCTCTTCAGAGGGGGGCTTGGAAGGCCAGTCGCCTCTCTGCCTCAAAATCTCCAGGATGTCAGAGAAGGAGACGTCATCGGAGGACGACTTAGGGGACCCCTCTGCATCATTGAGGTCAGTATCCGAGGTGATGGACTCGTCTTGAGAGTCTATGTGCTTCCTCTTGCACAGCTTCTTCCTGGGAGGCTCCTCAGACACAGACTCTGAGGGGCCCTCAGAAAGCTGGGGACAACTCATGGGGGTGTCCTCAGGCCTTCGAGCTCTGCTGTCCACTGATAGAGGGGCGTCAGAGGCTCTAGCTGGGATGTATGGGGACGGAGTGGCCAATCCAAGTGATGTCACTGACGACCTGGCCAGTGCGCTCCTCATGGCCTCGAAGGCGGGTCCCCCCGAATCCGAGGACTGACCCGTCTCCGAGACCACAACTGGAGTAAGGATCCCCCTAGCCGAAGCGCCGAGAGGGAGATTCGGGGCCGACAGAAGTCCCGATGCATCCCCCTCGGGCCCGACCGAGGAAACCCGAGTGCCGAAACCAGATGACGGAATCGAAATGGTTGGAGCCAACAACGGCTCCGATAAACCCGCCAGGGATACCGGAGCCAGCGTAAGGACATCACTCAGCGCCGAACACTCCGGCTCCGATGACACAATGCTCGGAGGAGGAATCATCGGTACCGACAAAGGAATAGGCTCCGGAGCTGACTGGATCGGAGCTGAGAACAATTTGGCTAACACCGGCGACTGAAGGAGCCTCTGAACCACCCTATCCACATCCAAGTCAGATAACCTAGAGGATTTGGAGGCAAATGAAGGAGATGAAGATCTCCTACCTATTGATTCCTATGTAACACTGGGTGACCGGCTCCGAATCGGCTCCAATAAGATCAGAGCCGAGGTCGACTCCAGTACCACCGATACCTCCTGCGGCCCCAAAGACAATGGAGCCGAGGAAGCAGTAGCCAAACCAGAGCTCTTGTCCTGCGGCTCCGAAACCAACGGAGCCGAGGAAGTTGTGTTTTCAAAATCTTCTCCGGGGGCTCCGAGGAACTAGATGGAGCCGGAGATCGTTTCTTAGTTCTGGTGGATTTGGATTTGCCAGTAGAAGAAGCTTGACCAGGCCCTTCAAAAATCAGTTTATTTTTTCTTTCCTGCAGCACCCTAGAACTGAAGGAATGGCAGACACTGCAGGATTCTTGTAAGTGAATCACGCCAAGGCAATAAACACAGATGGCATGCCCATCTGTGATCGACATTTTATAGGCACACTTTCAGCATTTTTTAAACCCGGAGAGTTTATGCTCCTTTTGCTCTTTAGACATGTCCAACAATTCTAGACACTCAACACAACAATAGGAAGGCGGGATACACTACAGTAACTCTAATCTAAACGCTGAGAACAAGACGAAGGAGAGGACTAGGTCCCTCTAAATTAAACGGGACTAGCCTGCCAAACACAAGGGAAACCACACACACTCTCCACAAAACTATAACAAGTTCAAAACACACAAAAACACAATATAGCTATGAAAATAGCTTTTGTTCGACAGAAAGGTATAAAAACTTTAGAAAATTTAGTCAAAAAGGTACTTAGCCACAGCCAAGCTCGAGACCACGTCCTAACTCAACGAGCGGCAAACGAGATCTGGAGGTTTGGGAGAGGTGCATCCTGGGACTCCAGTTAGTCCAGCCAATTAGAGACTTTGTGCTAGAAAATAGTCGGCCGAGTCGGAGCCGATTATCGGCTCCGAACCCATCAGTAATGAATGTAGGCGAGATAGGACCACATAACATCAAGTATTTTTTTTTCAGAAAATAAAGCAGATACAATCAAAAAACACTTTAAATGCACAGAAATGGCTATCACACTTGAGTGTGTAGCCTACAACAGTTAAACAGGTAATTTAAACACAGAAACGACTTTGTTAAAGTGCAGGCAGTAAAATAAGTACAATGTGTAGCTGAAACAAGCTTTTTAAATCACAGAAACTCTAGCAAAAAAGCGTTATAGGTGGAATTAGGTAAAGGCAGCAAGAAAAAGCAGAAAAGTGATACTTCATCACTCCAAAGTCTCTCTTTTGTCTTTCTGCTGCTGTAGAACTCTGCAGGGTACCAGGCAGGAGCTTGCTGAGCTGTATACTGCTCCTTGATCAAATCTCTCTGTAAGCAAGTAAAATGTGCCAAGTAATTTAACGACCTCAGTGCGAATGTGGCTGAGGTGTAAATGTGCTTTCCAAATCTATCCATCGCCCTGGATTCCTTGTTTGGTGGATGGACAGAGGAGCTTTGCTCGGCTAACTCCTTCTTAGTTGCTGCCACCACAACTATGGAATCAACGGGACTCCCTTGCTCCAGTGGGGTTTGCTGAAGGAGGAACTGAGAATTTATACAGGTGACTAGGGATGGTCTCGACAATGTCCAGCTCCTTCTAAGCCCGGCAGGAAAATAGATCAATAAGTTCATCTGCCGGGGGGGGGGGGTCACTCAAGACATAGATGGGTCAGCCCTGAATGCCTCCAGAAACAACCATTCTTCAGAAGAAGGAACTTGGAAAGACCAGCCACCCTTCTGTTTGAAAATTTCCAAGATGTCTGGAAAGGAGACATCATCAGGTGGCAATTGGTGGGGTTCCTTCTCCCTCATCAAAATCGGTGCCTTTTGTGACAGACTCAATAGGGCAGTCTATGTGCCTCCTCTTACATGGGGTGTTCGGAAGGGGTCTATATTAAAATCTCTAAGTCTGACAATATCGAATACGATATTGTTGACACGAGAATACCAAAAGTGCACTACATCGAACGTTTAAATGGAAAATCTCCGTAGGGAGAGATTTCCATTTACTTCAATGTAGTGCGTTCTCAGAGTTGGTATATTTACGTGGGGGGGGGGGATGCAGGGTCCCCTGCCTACACACTATTTAGTTTTTCTTTTTAATTTAGTATTTTTTTTTTTGGTTTCGATGGTTTAAGACTTAGATCACTAAAGTTCGATCTTTAGTGATTCGAAGTTTTAAACCTTCGAGATTATAATATAGACCCGTTCGGAAGAGGTGATGGAAGAAAGGAGGAATCCCTCTAGGGAACCTGTGCAGAGACTTCCCTGAGCTGGTTGACCATGAAAAGCAGAGATGATGGGTTCAGAGCTCAGATCCGATGACGGGCAGGGGATAGGATCTGAGCCTAGACAGGATGTCTCTCTATGCAAAGATAGAACTCTTTCTACTACCTGGAAGGCTCATGGACCCGGAGAAACCTCTTCCCCCTTACTTGGAGCTAAAGCAGCTGAAGAAGGAAGGCCGGGGCAAACACCGATCCAAGCCCTCCAGAGAAAATTAGACCCAAGCTGTCCAGGGTTGAGGCACCGAGGAGAAGGGAAGGATCCGACAAGGTAGGAGCTGAACCAAACCCCTCAGACCCAGTGCTGACCTCTCATATCGGAGACCCACTCTGATCTGAATGTATGGAACAGGATTGGTCAGAGATACCATCAGAGTCGAGGAAGGGAGCTTCCTTGAATCTGATGCTGAACCACTTGGGGATCTTAGATCCTGGGACTCCGAAACTGCAGGTTGGATCAGAGAAGGAGACAGTACTGATTGGACAGGTGTGCTCACTGATCCAATAGGGAAATGAGCTGGCAGAAGCCCCACCTGAATCTGAGCCCTAAGGAATCTCTGCATCATCCTGTCCATGTCTGCCTCTGTCAAACTCCCCGAAGATCTGGATGAAGCAGTGGACGGGGGCCAGGACTGCTTCTTCCGGATCTCAAATAACTGAGATGGCAGGACTGGAGAGACTGGCTTCAGCACAAATTTAGGAGTGCAACCTCTGCTGGTTGGATCCATGGGTTTAGGTTCCGAGATGGAGGTGGATGGAGCAGAAGAGCTAACAGCATGAGTTAGACCAGTCAGATCCAAAGAGTGCTGTGGATCTAAGTGTCAGCCAAATGTCTTCGGATCTGAAGGTGTCGAATCTGAGAGTTTCTTCAACTTCTCAGTGGGTTCTGAAGAAGCCTCGGAGATCTCAAAATAGGCCTTTTTCTAGACTCCAGGGTTGACCACGAAACTTTAAAGGGGGTTTGAACCCACAGAATCAGTTTGTAGAAGCCCTTTTAGAATCAGTTTCTTTCTCCTATCTGAGACTGCCCTGGGATTAATTGTTGCGCAAGGTGAATCACGGTGGGCAGCTCCACGATGATATACGCACTTCTTGTGGGTATCAGAAATGGGAATCTTATGTCCAGAAGAAGTGCACTTTTCGAAACCCGTTGTTTTGTCAGGTTTCTCAGACATATCCAAGGAGGAAGAAATAGTACTGACCCTGATAACAAGGGTTAAAACAATCACCTAAAAAGTAAAACTGCAGAAGTTACACTTAACCCAACAGTACTACTACTTTATTTTTTTTTAACAAGAAAAAAAAAAATATATATATATATATATATGTATATATATATATATATGTATATATATATATATAATATTTATATATATATATATATATATATATATAAATATATATATATATATATATATATATATATATATAGATTATATATATATATATGGTTCTTCTTCACTATCCCAAATTACTGAATGCTCGAAATTCAGTAACTCGAGACTGTTAAGTCGAAAATGCAGAAGCGCGAATCTGCATAAGTGCAAATTCAAATATCTCAAATTCGTGCTTATGCGTGTCAGCTACAGGACGGGAAGTGTGTCAGTTGGGATGTTTTACGGAAGTGAAGGTAAGTGGGTGTATGTGTGTGTTTTGTAAGCTGTGCATGTGGGTTACGGTAGGGAGGTGGGAGTATGATTGTGAATGTTGGATGTGTCTGTGTATGTGTGATGTGTTTGTGTGTGTGCGAGGCTGTTTAAAATGTCTGTGTGGTAGGTATTTTTTTTTGTATTAGTGTGATCTTAGAATTAGAATATATAAGTGGGGGGGGTGGAGGGTGCAGGGAGGCTTGCCCCCCTGTGTACATGTAGTGTAGGGCTTGTAGTTTATGTTATGTGCGTTGTATGGTGTGCGCGTTGTGTGGTGTATGTGTTCTGTAAGTTTGGGGGGTTTTGTTTTCATGATTGTGGGTTTCGGGATTTTTGTTGGTTCGACTTTATAATTTCGATTTACTGACTTTTGAGCATTCAGTAATTCGATATTATGAAGGGGAACCACACACACACACACACACATATATATATATATATATATATATATATATATATATACACACACACATATATATATATATATATATATATATATATATATAGGTCTACTTTACATGGTCGACTTTTCACAAAGTCGAAATTCATGTGGGTGAGACCTTATAATCTACTTTTAAAAACCCGAACATGTAAAGTAACGACAAAAACACAACGAACACTTACCTAAAAGCTGTTAGCAGTGGGGTTATGCCCCCCTGCACCCCCACCCCCGTGGGGGGCTCTGCCCCCCCCACACCCCCTGTAAGAGGGAAATGTTCCCATTCTGCACTGTACAGAGACAGCAGTTCCCCCATGGTCGGGTTTTCAAAAGTCGATTATATGGTCTCGGCCATATGAATTTCGACTTTGTGAAAAGTCGATCATTTGAAGGGGACCCATGTATATATATATATATATATATATATATATATATATATATATATATATATAGTTTACTATTATAATGTTGAAGCGAACTCCGTCGACTGTACTGTTGTTGAACACGGAAGTTCGAAAACAGTAATATCGAAGACCAAAATCCAACCTAGGAATGGGTTTTAACATGGATCGAGATAGGGGAGAGGTTTGTAGTTCGGAATAACACTGAACACCTATCTCGACCCATGTTAAAACTGTTCCTAGGTTGGTTTTTGGTCTTCGATATTACCGTTTTCGAACTTCCGTGTTCGACAACAGTACAGTCAACGGAGTTCGCTTCGACATTCTAATAGTAAACCATATATATATATATATATATATATATATATATATATATATATATATGGGTCTACTTCACATGAATGAAATTTCATTTCACTGACTTTCATTTGACTGAGACCAGAATACCTAATTTTCAAAATACTGAAAACTCACTTGACTGAAACTCATAATACTGAAACTTTACAATGCTACATTTCAAAATACTAACTTGTAAACCACAGACATGCACACTTACAACACCAATCACTAACTTTTTCCAGAATTTAAAAACTACTTACGTACCCTCTTAACAGAAACCGGATGATATAAAACCAAATTAGGTTGGGACTACGCCCCCCACACCCCCCAATGTGGGGGGGGGCTGTGTCCCCCACAGCCCCCAACTATATATACTAACTCCAGTATCGCACTACAGTGGGGAAAAGGGCATCTACCTTTTACTTACCTTGCAGTAGTCTACACACTGCCACTACTGCTGGGAATGCACAAAACATCTGCCATATTACCTGAGATACTTCCCATAAAAATTTTAATAGACATACCCACATTTAGAAACACTACTTTCTACATGACTATCGGTATTCTGACAATCAGCACTATAAGTTACAGTAATTCTTTTTATCACAAGCAAGTCACAGGAGAAGGGAAACCCACATCATGTCTATGGCTTACAATTCAGTATAATGAGATTCAGTCAAATGAGTTTTCAGTATTTTGAAAATTCAGTATTATGGTCTCAGTCAAATGAAATTTCAGTCATGTGAACTAGACTCATATATATATATATATATATATATATATATATATATATGGGTCTACTGCTTTTCATCGAATACCACGTATTCGAAAAAGAGCAGTAGACCGCTCAGTTACGCGAAAGTGCACTTATTTGAAAGTGCACTTTCACGAACTCAGCTTCTATGAACGGATCGCACCACAGTGGAGGACAGCAGGAAAACATGCTATGTCCTCTACTGTTGTGCGGTAGTTATGGACCTTAGGGTTAGGGCATGGGTCATGGTAAGGGGATAGCCCTACTAGCTATCCCCTTACCATGACCTGCGCTCTAACCCTAAGGTCCGTGACTACCGCACCACAGTGGAGGACAGGCTATCTTCCACTGTGGTGCGGTAGTCACAGACCTTAGGGTTAGGGCGCGGGTCATGGTAAGGGGATAGCCCTACTAGCTATCCCCTTACCATGACCCGCGCCCTAACCCTAAGGTCCATAACTACTGCACTAAAATCAGTAGTAGCCCGTTCGCTGAAGCGGGTTTCGCAAAAGTGCACTTTCGATTAAGTGCACTTTCGCATAACCCAGGGTCTACTGTGTGAGTTCGAAGAAGTGTATTTTCGAACTTATACAGTAGACCCCATATATATATATATATATATTTATATTTATATATATATATATATATATATATATATATATATATATATATATATATATATATATACACACACACACACAGATAAAAAGTGTACAGAATTGTAGAAACTGCACAGGCCCAAGTACCAAAAACTGTACCAGAAAAGGGAAGAGAACAACCAGAATAAAGAAATTGCCCTAGCTCCAGCAAAAAACTGGAGGGAGGAAGGAGAGTAGACAGAAGTTAATAGCAATCAAAATTATATAGCTATAGGCAAGAAAAAGGCAAAATAACACCCAAAAATGGCTAGCTTACTGCTCAAGTCTGGATCACTCATCCTATCTCAATGGCAGCAAATGAGATCTAAGGAGTTGGGGATGGAATGTAGCATTATGGGAAGAAGGTGGAGCTTGAGTTGCGGATCCAAAGTCTGGTAGATGCAGCTAAGTTGGATCCGAGGGTCAGATCCTAGACCCATTCATGACCAAGAATGAAAAGGACAACATCAGATCCATGCAGTTATTTTGACGGCCTGTATGTGGGGATGTTGAATCCCTGATGGATGAGAAAGGAAATCTGGAGTTGGCTCCAATATCCATGGATGATAATGGAGGTGAGACCGTAGGAAAGGGAACCATACTTGCCGAGGCTAGAAAGGGGCAATGAAGATTACTGAGCTCTTCAGACAACTTCTTCCTGCAGAAATTTGTGAATCGAGGGGACAGGGGGATAAGCATAAAGGAGATCCAAGGGCCAAGCATTGACTACAGCATCTCTCAATGACTCTCCCTGAGTGGAGATAAAAAGAAGTTATGTACTCACCATAACGTTCCATCTCAGTAGTTGTTCTTCATTTGTCCAGCAGCTGATTCAAGCTCAAAGCTCCTACCCTTACCCATAATGCTCCTGTCTCCTTCCTCCCATAGATTGAGTTTGCTGTCTAATCCAATACTGTCACCCGACCCAACAGAACCTTGCCCCTACCATAAACCATTAACAAGGATAAGGATAATTGGCAACCTTGAGGTGACCACCTCCTGAATTTGTAGGAACAGCCAACAGTTCACACAAGGCTGGGGGAAGGAAGGAGGGATGGTTGAAGAGAAATGAAGAACAACTACTCAGATGGAACATTATGGTGAGTACATAACTTCTTATCTGAAATAGTTGTCTTCATTTGTTATTCAACCTGTGGGACAGAGTCCCCAGCTACTAAACACCTGGGAGGCCCACATGGAAGGATATTCCAGAGCACGGCGGAGCCAAAAGATGCCCTGTTCCTGGATACAATGCCCAGTTTATAATGTGAGATGAATGTATGAGATGAGGACCAAGCAGCCGCAGAACAAATATCATCTAATGAAACTCTGGACCAAAAAGCAGCTGAAGTGGCCATATGTCTGGTGGAATGTGCTTTCAGATAACCTGGTGGGGAAATCCCCTGACAGAATACGCCCGAAAGATACACTGGGAAATCCAATGGGCGATAGTAACTGTGGAGATAGGTTTCCCTAAAAAGGGTTTGGAGTAAGAGATGAAAATTTGTTCAGATTTATTAAATGTTTTTGTCCTGTGCAGGTAGAAGCGTAACTGTCTGTGCACATCCAATAAATGCAATTTGTATTCTCCTTTATTTGAAAATTTGGAAAGAAGACAGGGAGATTGATCACCTGATTAATGTTGGCCTCTGAAACTACTTTAGGAAGAAAAGATGGGTTATTACACAAGGACACCCTGTCCTTATGAAAAATCATATAAGGGGCTTTGACTGACAAAGTTTGAAGTTCCAAAACTCTCCTGGCAGAAGTAAAGGTAACTAAGAACGCAGTCTTCCAGGACAGAAATTGCAGCTCCACCGAAGCTCCAGGTTCAAAGGGCGGCGAGACTAAGGCCTGAAGTACTAATGTAAGATCCCATGGTGGCACAGGATCTTTCACCGGGGTTCTAAGAAGAAAATAGAAGTTATGTTCTTACCATAACGTTCCATTTTAGTTGTCTTCTTCTCGCCTTCTTCTTGCTGGATGGGTTCGGAGCCGACCTCGGCTCCGACTCGGCCACTCTAAAAGCTCGAGAGTTGGTTCCACCGGCTCGAGGCTCCCCTTATATCCCACAATGCTAGGCGAGAGTTACCTCAGATCTCGTTTGTAAGCTAACCCCAGCTTATAACAGTAACAGTATAACTGTAAAACAGAGTCCACCTCTAACAACAGGAAGAAAGAAGGGTGACCTACATCCTGAACCAAGAAATATGCATAATAGCATATGACTAAGAAAGAGGTGGTAGAAAGAGAGGTCACGATCACAACTCCTCTAGGTCTGTCCAGGCCAGGGGGAAGGAGGGTGGGGCGCAAGAAGAAGGCGAGAAGAAGACAACTAACATGGAACGTTATGGTAAGAACATAACTTCTATATGTTAAGTTGTCTATCTCGCCTTCATTCTTGCTGGATGGGACCGCGTCCCTAGCACCTTGTCCCGGGTGGCCTAACGGAACAGACTCCTGAGAACAGTGGAACCAAAGTTAGCTCTATGCCTAGAAGCTAAATCCAACTTATAATGAGAAATAAAAGTGTGAGGAGTAGCCCAAGTAGCCGCTGCACAAATGGTGTCAATAGGCAGTCTGTCTTGGAAGGCTAAAGAAGTAGCCAAAGCTCTGGTGGAATGGGCCTTAGGTTTATTAGGCAATTTCTGTTGTCTAATTTCATATACCAGGGAAATCAAAGATGTTAGCCATCTGGATAATGATACCTTTGAAACTGAAAGTCCCTTTCTGCTTTCCGCATAGGAGACAAACAGCTGATCAGATTTTCTGAATTGTTTTGTTCTATCCAAGTAGTACCTTAATTGACGATGAACATCCAGGCAGTGTAACTTTTGTTCAGACCTATTGGAATACTCTGGAAAAAGACAGGAGGTCAATGCTTTGGTTTAGATTTGATGTTGAAACCACCTTAGGCAAAAAGACGGGTTAGTTCGTAAGGATACTCTGTCCTTATGGAACAAAAGATAAGGAGGACGACAACTGAGTGCTTGAAGTTCTGAAACTCTTCTGGCTGATGTAATAGCCACCAGAAAGAGAGTTTTCCATGATAATAATTTCAAGGAACATGAAGCTGCAGGTTCGAAAGGGGAAAGAATCAAAGAAGCAAGAACTAAATTTAGGTCCCAAGGAGAAGGAGGATTTCTTATAGGAGGTCTGAGAAGAAAAACTCCTTTCAAAAAGGCTTTGCAAAGCTTGTGGGACATTAGGGCAGATTCAGAAATACCCACATGGAAGTTAGAAATAGCTGCCAATTGAACCTTAAGAGTAGATGGAGATGAACCTGCATGGAAGAGTTCAGCTAAAAATCAAGGACTAGTTGGATGGAAGCGGTGAAAGGATCTATGTCCTTTCCTTGTGCCCAATATGAGAAGCGTTTCCACTTACTCAAATAAATCTTCGAGTGGAAGATTTATGGGAAGCTATCAATATATCTCTAACAGAGTGAGATAATTGAGGAAGCCTGGCTACGGTTGGAATTGGAGGAACCAAGCAGTGAGGTTCAGAGAGGGGAGGGAGCGATGAAACTGACCCGACTGGTGGATCAAAAGATCTGGAACTAGGTCCAGATTGCACGGTCGCTCAAAAGAAATTGATGTAGAAAGGGGAACCACACTTGTCGAGGCCAGTAAGGAGCAATGAGGATCAATGAGGCCTTCTGAGCGATAGCTTTCTGTATTACTTGAGAGATCAGTGGGAAAGGAGGAAATGCATACAGAAGTCCCCGGGCCAAACTTGGACTAGAGCGTCCCTGCTGGGTTGGCCTGGTAAAGGGAATAGAGTGAAATATTCTCTGCACTTGCTGTTTTGGGGAGTAGCAAAAGATCGCAGCAAGGCTGACCCCACTTGAGAAAGATTTCTCTCACTACAGAGTCTTTCAGAGACCACTCGTGAGGCATGAGTATAGCTCTGCTCAACTTGTCCGCAATGTGATTGGACTTCCCGGGGATGTGCGTTGCTATCAGAAAACGCTGAGAAGAAATCGCCCATTGCCACAGTCTGAGTGCTTCTCGACACAGGGGGTATGATCTGGTTCCGCCTTGTTTGTTGATGTACCACACTACAGACATATTGTCTGTCTGGATTGCAATCGTTCCCAAGGGAAGAGAGACTTGAAGGGCTTGCAACGCTAAAAGCACTGCTCTCATCTCCAGAACAATTATGTGCAAGTGGCATTCGTTTGGTTGCCATGTGCCCTGGACTGTCCTGCCCTGATAATGCCCCCCCCCACCCGATCAGGGAGGCATCCGTTGTCAGTGTAGCAACCGGAGGAGGTGGAACAAATGGTCTTCCCGACAGGAGCTGGGGGGAAGACATCCACCACATGAGATGCTTTTTGCATGCTTGCGTGATCATAATGGTGTGAGACATTGGAAGTTCCTGGTATGACCATTGAGTAAAAAGCATCCACTGAAGGATCCGCATGTGGTATCTGGCCAATGGAAGGAGAGGTATGGCCGCTGCCATGATTCCCAACACCTTTAGAACTAACCTGGCTTTGACTCTGTTGTTGTTGAGAAGAAGAGACACCAATTTGTGAATGTCTGATATCCTTTGGTTCGTTAGCCTTGCAGACATGTTTATAGTATCTAAATTTGCGCCTATGTAGGTAATAGTACGACAAGGCGACAAAACAGACTTTTCGCAGTTTATTGAAATACCCAGTTTTTGACAAACGCGAAAAGTATAATCTCTGGCCATGAGAAGGAGATGCTTGGTGGGAGCTGTGAGAAGCCAGTCGTCCAAATATGGAAACACCTGGAATCCTTGTCGTCTCAGGTGAGAAGCTACCACTGCCATGCATTTGGTAAACACCCGGGGGGCAGTGGTGAGACCAAAGGGCAGGGCCCTGAACTGAAAATGACTAGTTCCCAGCCTGAAGCGGAGGAATCTTCTGGAGCGTCTGTTCATTTTTATGTGATAGTACGCATCCCGAAGGTCTATAGAGCACATCCAGTTTCCTTTGCCCAAAAGGGGAAGAATGGATTGCAGCGTGACCATCCGAAATCTTGTTTTCTTGACTGATTTGTTCAAGACACTGAGATCCAAAATCGGTCTCCAGTCCCCTGTTTTCTTTGGAACTAAAAAGAACCTTGAGTAGATTCCGGATCCTTGTTGGTCTGCTGGCACTGACTGAATTGCTCTTTTGCAAGCAGTTTTGAAATTTCCAAAGCTGCTATATCCCTTTGAGCGGTGGAACATCTGGAAGGGATTTTTTGACTGATTTGGAAAACGAAGAAAGGGGATAGAATAGCCTTCGAAATGATGGACTGTACCCATTTGTCTTGAGTTAGGGATAGCCAGGCTTCTGGGTACAGTGACAATCTTCCCCCGACTGCCTCCGAAGATGGGCAGTCGGGCAACACCTCAGGGATGCTGAAAAGGCTTGTCAGGAAAGGCTTCCCGATTGCCCTGGTTCTGCGGACCCCCCCTGCCCCTAGGGCGACGTCTACCATTGTTATTCCCACCTCTGCCTTTGGTAGGAAAACGACTCTGTGCGTCAGGCGAAGTCCCTTGAGATTGTTTACGGAACCACATCTTCCCACCCTTCTGGCCTTTGGGGTAAGGCCTAGAAGGAGTCGAAAAACGGACTCCGACGGCAGAAAGGGTCTTGCCATCAGTCTCGCACCTAGTCAGGGTTTCTTTCACTTGCGGACCAAAGAGAGATGATCCATCAAAAGGGGAGTTCGTGAAAGACGTCTTGAAAGGGTCCGCAAAATTGCATAGCCACATCCAGGCGTGCCTACGTAAGGCTACACCTGTCCCTGCGGCTCTGCTCGCTCCATCGGCCGCATAAGAGAGGAGGCGCATGGAGGAGTTGGATATGGAATTAAGGGTAGCCAGCTGCGTGTTCATCTTTTCTTGGAAACCCGCAGCTGTAGGATTCTTTAACATTTCACTCGCTTCCTTGATCAAGTCCCTTTGAAGATGAGTGAAATGGCACAGGTAGTTCAGCGAACGCATGGTAAATGTCGCTGAGGAGAACATCCGCTTCCCGTACCTATCCATGGACCTAGATTCCTTGTTAGGTGGATGGACAGGCACTGAAGGATCAGCCAGTTCCTTCTTTGTGGCAGCAGCTACCACCATAGCATCCACAGAAACTCCTTTTGATAAAAATTGCTTGTCTGATGGAGCTGTGATGAACTTAGAGGGTCTCCTGGGAGTGGGGTCCACTGAATCAGGAGCCGTCCATGCCTTCTTAGCAACCACCTGCATGAGGGGGTCAAGGGGGACACCCAGGAGGTGGAAGGACGAGAGCCAAACGCCTCAAGATACACAGATTCGTCCTCCGAAGGGTTGAGGGCTGGCCAATTTCCCCTCTGATTCAGGATCTCCAGAATGTCTGCAAATGAGACATCTTCAGAAGGGGAACGGGGAACCCTCAGAATCATCCAAATCTGTGTCTGACGTGATAGACTCAGGTGAGTCAATGTGTTTCCTCTTGCACTTCCTCTTCCGAGGGGCTCTTCTGCCAAATCAGGAGAGGCCTCGAAGAGGATGAAATCCCACAGGGGCTCCTGAGGAGCTGGCTCTCTGCGGTCCGAGATGAGGGAGTGAGTCGACTTACCCTGAGGCAGCATAGAGGGAGGGGCGGACGGAGCCGACTGTGGAGTAGAGCCAGGCTCTAACACACTCCGCATGACCTCGAATGCACCCCTGTCAGGCAGAGCCAGAGGTCCCCGCTCCGAGGAGCTAAGAACCCCCCTCGGCACCGACAGTGATGGCTCCGAGGCCGATGTTGGAGCCGAACTCACCAGCGCCAAGCCCGAGAGGGAGAGGGGGGTCGGACAAGGGTCCGATGCCACTCACCCCCTCGGAGCCGACGAGGGAAGTCCGGCGCCGAGATTCTTCCAAAGAAGAAAACGGAGCCGAAGACAATTGTCTCGGCTCCGAAGTAATCACAGTCTCGGTTCCGACGCGACCCGGCTCCGAACTCAAGAGAGTCGAAGGAGGAAAAAGTTGATGGACCGGGGCAGGCACCGACTGATGAGTCGGGCTCTGAAGCATCTGGGCTAGTGCCTCGGACTTAAGTAGTCGACTCACTACCCTCTGAAGGTCATGATCGGACAGCCTCGATGACCTAGAGGAATGAGACCTTTGGCTCCGTTCAGACAGCAGGGGAGATCCTGGAGCCGAATGAACGGAGCCAAGAGATGGTGACCTAGACCTCTTCCTAGTTGTCGGCTCCGAAGGTCTGGTCGGAGCCGACACGGGAACCTCAATAACCTCGGCTCCGGCCGGAGCCGAGCCACAGAAACTGTGGACTGAGACTTATCGGCTCCAGCCGGAGCCGATAAAGGCAAAGGTTGAACAACCTGAGGTCTCGGCTCAGAAGCCGGAGCCGAAGACCTCGATGCCTTAGAGGGCTTCCCTGTTGAAACTGACAGGGAATCCTCTGGCTTCAGTAAGCCTCTAAGAATTAATTTGTTTTTCTTTCCTGCAGGACCCTGGGGCTGAAGCCATGGCACACAGCACAGGAGTCCTGCAGGTGCAAAGGCCCCAGACAATAGACACAAGAAGTGTGAGCGTCTGTCAGAGACATTTTCTGACAGCACGCATCACACTTCTTGAATCCGGAGACCTTTGCTTCTTTAGACATTTCCCTGACTGACAGGTGTACACAAACACACACCCAAACACACAAGTTATACCCTGTCAGTAAAAAATAATAATTTTAGTAGTAATACTAGAATTTAAGGTACAGTAAACTAAAGTAAACTACAAGAAACACAAACACTCCACTAGGGAAGGGAAGGCCTAAGGGCCCAAAGGAAGAACCAAAGGTTCTTTGGTAAAGAAATGGAAAAATTTAGGGTCGGGGATAAAGTTTTGTAATCTACACTAACTAAGAAAGAAATTTAACTTAAAAGGGGTTTAAAAGAGTAACTTTTACAAGAAAAATTAACACTCACCAGGAACCGGTAGAAGCAACCAACCTCGAAGCTGTAGCGGCAAACGAGATCTGAGGTAACTCTCGCCTAGCATTGTGGGATATAAGGGGAGCCTCGAGCCGGTGGAACCAACTCTCGAGCTTTTAGAGTGGCCGAGTCGGAGCCGAGGTCGGCTCCGAACCCATCCAGCAAGAATGAAGGCGAGATAGACAACTTAACATGGTGCCTTTGAGGAAGGCCTTACAAAGCTTTGAAGATTCTAGGGAAGCCATATTATCCCCCACATGATAATTGGAAATTGCAGCAAGTTGAACTTTGACTGTGGAAAAACTAGCCCCTTGTTGAAAAATTCCTGTCAAAAATTTCAGCATCGCGGAAACCGGGGCAGTGAAGGGAAAGGATCTAGTGCGTGCTGCGAATCCCAGATCAAAAAACATCTCCATTTACTAAAGTATACCTTTCTAGTGGAAGATTATGAGCTGCCACCAGGATTTTTTTAACAGGAGAGGATAAACCAGGACTCCTGACTATCATGGGAACTGAAGCAACCAACAGTGAGTTTCAGACTGTCCAGGTCTGGATGAGAACCCCTGAGGGATGAGAAATGAGATCCGGGACTGGATCCATTGTCCATGGTGGAATCACCAGATGAGACCACAGAGAGGGGAAACCATACTTGATGAGGCCAGAATGGGGCAATGAGGATTACTAGGCTTCCCAGCCTGTGAGCTTTCTGAAGGAAATTTGGTATTAAGGGAAGAGGAGGATAAGCATACAGAAGACCGGTGGGGGGGGGGGGGGGTCAACCATGAAGCAGAGGGAAGAACTTGCTGCATTTTCCATTGGAAGGAGAAGCGAAGAGATGACAGCAAGGCTGATCCCACCTATGAAAGATCCGTTCCACTACTGAATGATTCAGAGACCACTCGTAAGGCATCAGAATAGATCTGCTGAGTCTGTCTGCTAGAATGTTAGACCTCCCTGGAATGTGCGTTGCCACCAGAAAACGGCCAGTAGAGATCACCCACTCCCATACTCTCAACGGCTCGCAAAAAAGTGGATAAAATCTGGATCCGCCCTGCTTGTTGATGTACCAGACCATCAACATATTGTCTGTCTGGATAGTAATCATTCCTGAGGGAAGATGGGCATGGAGAGCCTGCAACGCTAGAAGCACTGCCCTCATCTCCAGGACGCTGATATGCAATCCAGTCTCATAGAGGGACCACGTACCTTGAACTGTGCTTCCTGAGCAGTATCCCCCCATCCTAGCAGGGAGGCGTCCATAGTCACCATGGTCATGGAGAAAGGTGGAATAAAACAACGACCCTGAACAAGGTTCAAGGAATGAATCCACCACAGGAGGGAGTCCCTGCATATTCAAGAGGTGAGTCAACAGAAGATCTAACCAGGACCATCGTACTGCAAGGGTTCACTGAAGAATCTGCATGTGAAAGCGCACTAGGGGCAAGGGGTTGATCGGGGCCACCATGGACCCTAGCACCGTTAATACCATCTCGGCTGGCAGGAACTGAGTTTGAAAAAAGCAAAGAATATGTAGCTTCAGAGTGCGTATCCTGTCTGAAGTAAGAAAAACGTTGGTTTGAATTGTGTCTAAAAGTGCCCCAATGAAGTCTAACCCATACTTGACAAAGTTGATGCCTGGAAGAGGCAGCGAGGAGCAAATTGTCAGGGTAGGGGAATACCTGTATGCCCTGAAGTCTCAGGTGAGCCGCTACTACCAACATCACTTTGGTAAACATCCTGAGGGCTGTGGTGAGACCAAAGGGGAGTGCTTTGAATGGTGAGGAGAAGCCTGAGCTGGTGACTGGGTCTGGAGCTCCTCCGGCTCCAGAGAGAACTATGGGGAGCAGAGCTGGGGAGACTCCGGCCTCGGAGCCGACCTAACCTTAGGTGCAGAGCCGGCCAAAGCCGAGCGATCTAGGGATCACTTCTTAGGCCTATCCCTCCTGGAAGATTTGTCTCCATCCCCGGTCTTCTTGGTGGGAGTTTGAGTCCCAGAGGCCTAGGCAGAGGCAGGGGCTGAAGCCGGGGTGGCAGGGTCCTGAGTCCCAGAGGATGAAGAGGGGAGAAGGCCCTTAAGGATAAGTTTGTTTCTCCTGTCCATGAGTGCCCGGGGGTTAAACCCGGCACAGATGGAACAGGAGGTTTGGAGATGGGCTGTCCCGAAACAAACCACACACAGAGTGTGGCCATCGGCTGGGGAGAGTTTATGGCTACACTCTGTACACTTTCTGAAGCTGGGCTTGGGAGCTTTGGACATAGTCCCAACCTGAGGCCCAGCACACTCTTAGTCACACAGACCACACATGCCACAGAGAGAAAGATAGAAAGAGAAAAAGGAAGATCTTCAGCAAAAACGGCACTTAGCACAACTTTATAAAGCAGAGAGCAGGGATCATAATGCGGACGTGTAGCGCGGCAAACGAGATGTGAGGGAGGAAGGAGACAGGAGCATTCCGGGTAAGGGGAGGAGCTTTGAGCTTGGATCAGATGCTGGATATGCGGCCGAGTCAGATCCGGGAACCCACAGGTTGAAAAAGAAATGAAGACAACTTCTTCAGATCAGCAAAGTACTTGTTGCACTTCTTGTGAGGAGTTGCAAAAAGGTCACAGCAAGGTTGGCCCCCATGACAGAAGATCATTTCCTCCACAGATTGATTGATTGAAAGACCACTTGTGAAATATCAGAATGGGCCTGCTTAGTTTTCCCACTAGTACATTGCTTTTCCCTGGAATGCAAAACGTAGATGGGCCAGAACCAAAAGCCTCTAAATATACTGATTCTTCTGGACAGGGATTTTGTGAACACCAGCTTCTGTTTTAGGATTTCCAAAATATCTCCAAAGGACATGTCATCCGGCGATGATCTGGGGGAACCCTCTCCTACATCAAAATTGGTATCTTCAGTGACTGACTCCACTGGGGAGTCAATGTGTCTCCTTCTGCACGTTCCCTACCGATGCACTTCATCTGTGAGGTGTTCAGGTGAGGTGTCGGAAGGGATGGGAAGTTCCTCTACTATAACTGGTAGGGCGCATACTGGAACTGGCTGTCCCTGTGGAGTAGGTCTGATCAACTCATAGATTGCAACCGATGAGAGAAAAGGGATAGGATCTGAAAAGTGAGAGGTCATTTCTCTGGGGAGAGAAAAAGCCCTTTCCACTACCTCGAAAGCTGAGGGATCTGGAGAAGTTTTGACCTGCCCTCTCTGAGCCAAACTTTCTGATGAAGGTACATCCTGGTCGCTCTCAGATCTGCTCCACGAGGATGGAACCAAATTCAAACTGTACAAGGCCTAGGCTCTGAGGGGATGGTATGGCTCTGACAAAATCAGAGCTGAAACTATCCCCTTAGATCTGACACTGACACTTCAGCGCCAGGATCCGTTCTGATCCAAGGGTATCAGAGCAAAACTATTCAAGGATATAGTTGGAGTCGAAGAAGAGGCCTTCCTCAGATCTGACAGCAGACCTCTCAGAGATTTCGGATCTTGGGAGTCCAAAACCACTGGACGGATTGGACAAGGAGACAAGATGGTCCTGGATGTAGTAGACATACTCACAGATCTGACAGGGGATGGAGCTGGTAAGACGCTCATCTGGATCTGAGCTCTGAGAAATTTTTGCATCATCCTATCCACATCTGCTTCCGAAAAACTCCTGGTGTAACTAGGAGAAGCTGCAGTTGGTGACCTAGAGTGTTTCTTAGGAGTATTGAATAACTGAGCAAGCAGGGAAGGCGATATGGGTTTAATATGAAATTCTGGAATAAGGCTCCTGTACTAGACTTCGGATCTGAGGACTTAGGATCCGAAAGTGTTGTAGGGGATGTTGAGATAACAACCGGAGCCGAAAACTTTGGATCTGAGGATCAGCTCTGATGATGTTGGATCAGAAATTTTTCTGGATTTTGCCGGAGGCTCCGATGAAGACCTTAAGGACTTCGGTGGAGAGCATTTCTTATGCTCCAAGGGAGCTGACTTGCTAGATTTGGAGGGAAGTTGAGCCCCAGAAGAAGAAGTAGCTGGTAGCAGACCTTTTAAAATGAGTTTGTTTTGTCTATCTGCCAAGGCCCTATGGTTGAAAGTAGAGCATATGAACAAGAAGTGTCCAAATGGCCAGGTCCAAGGAAGTACACACAGTCCTTGTTGGTATCCAAATTGGGGATTTTATGCCCACAACAAGTGCACTTTTTAAATCCTGTAGGTAAAACGTTTTTTTTTTTTTTTTTTTTAAGAGAAAGAGAGAGAGAGATAGAAAAAAAAGGAAAAAGGTAAACATTTTAATTACCAGTTGTGGTAATTTAACAGCTACCCTATGTGATAACTGGCTAAGCAGAAATACCAGCAATGATAACAGAGATTTACTATTTAGAAAAATAGTATAGACAGACTCCTAATGTCCAGCAGAAAACTAAGAGGGAGAATATAAATATAGACTAAGATAAATGTCAATTTTAACAATAGAAAAAAATAGAAATAACTCACTAAATTAGCTTTACCGACGATCAACAGAGGAACCTGCTCCTGTTCACAATAACAGCAAACAAGATCTAGGGTAATTGAGACTGAACAGTGCATTACTGGTAGAAGGAGGAGCTCGAGAGTTGGATCTGAAGTCTGGAAAATGTGGCTGAGTTGGATCCAAGGATCACATCTGAACCCATACGTTGAAGAATGAAAAGGACAACGTCAGATCTATCTTTTTAGTAGCTATTACCTCTGCCAGAAGAGTGTCAGAATTACAGGCCTTGTCTTGTAAGCCCCCTTATTTGAATTTTCATAAAGATAAGAGTATCCTTGAGAACCAATCCTTCTGTTCTTCCTAAGGCAGTGCCAGAATCTAATATCAATCAAACTATCAAGCTGCCGGTCTTCTTTCCAAATAAAGGAGAGTATATGTTACACCTACTGGACATTCACAGACAATTATGGTTTTACTTACATAGAAAGAGAAATTTTAGGAAAACAGAATAACTGTCTGTGTTCTTTTTGGACTGAAAATTGGGCAAATCAGTCTCTAAAGTAACGTTAGGTAAATGGTCGACTCATTGGATTACCTTTGTTTATAATAAATTGGGCAGGTCTTTACCCAAAACACCAGGAGCACATTCCACTAGATCTATGGCTACTTCTTCAGCTTTTTTGTTTAAATCTTCACTAGAAGATATTTGTGCAGCCACAACGTGGGCTAATCCTCATACTTTTATTGCTCATTACAAATTTAATCTGGTCTCTAGGTGCAGAGCACATTTGGCTCAGTGGTACTCAGGAATATCCTTCCTTAGGGTCCTCCTGAGGTTTAGGTAATTGGGGACTCTGTCCCAAGAGTTGAAGAATGAAGGAAAATTAACAACATCAGATAAAGAAGTTATGTACTCACCATAACATTCCCTCTGTACTGTCCATTTTCATTCTTCCTCAACTGCCCTCCTACCAACTCGCTCCTTGTTGTCTTTTGGAAGGATCAAAGATGCTGAAGGAACCTTACTCCTTTGTTTGAGTCCCAGACTCTGCTAGTTATCATTCTGTTTTATTCTTTTATAATGCTTTACAGATGTAAGAGGCAGCAAACAAGATCTGAGGTATGTTATGGACTAGTGTGTATGGAAAAAGGAGGAGCTCAAGAGTTTTCAGTGAGCCATGAGCTAGTAGAAGCGTTAGAGTCAGATCTGAGGATCGGATCCGAACCCAATGGACAACACAGATGGAACGTTATGGTGAATATATAACTTCTTTACACACACACACACACACACACACACACACACACACACACACACACACACATATTTGTATGATAGCAAAAATCCTACAACTATCAAAAACTCACTAACAATCTTAAATATCTTAAAAGGGAGAAAAAAGAAGTTATGTACTTACCATAATGTTGCATGTTTGTAGTCCATCTCGCCTACATTCTTGCTGGATGGGTTCGGAGCCGATATTCGGCTCCGACTCGGCCAATACTAAAGCTCAAGAGCTTTTACTGGCTCTAGGCTAGCCCCTCTCCCATGGTGACTCATGGCAATTCCCCAGATCTATGCAAGAAAGCAATAAGTACCTATCAGGTAAGACCAATATCAGAGCTGCATATATACAGACAAAGGATTTTGAAAATATAATCCATGCCAGGTGGACAACAAAAGAGAACCAGGTCAGACAGCACCAGTATAATCCACCAGATTCCACAGAAAACAGGAAGGGGGTTGGAGGGAGGGACGCAAGAATGTAGGCGAGATGGACTACAAACATGGAACGTTATGGTAAGTACATAACTTCTTTATATTATGTAGTCCTATCTCACCGTAATTTTGCTGGATGGGACAGTGTCCCTAGCACCTATATCCCAGGTGGCTCAAGCGAAGAGACTCTTCAGCACAGTGGACCCAAAGGAAGACCTGTCCCGGGAGGCCAAATCCAATCTGTAATGAGTAAAAAAAGTATGTGGTCTTGCCCAAGTAGCTGCTGCACAAATAGTATCAATTGGGAGCCTAGATCTAAAGGCACATGAAGTAGATACAGCTCTAGTAGAATGAACTTTAACTTTGATGGGTAATTATTTGCCAGCTTGTTGATAAGCAATTGAAATGCAATCCAAAAGCCGTTTTGAAAGAGTAACATTATAAACAGGCAAGCTCCTTCTTCTTATCGGAAAAGGAAACAAATAGTTGATCTGATTTTCTGAATTCTTTAGTCCTGTGTAAATAAAATCTGAGAATTCTGTGAACGTCTAAATGGTGTAGTCTATATTCAGATTTATTAGAGTGGTTTGGAAAAAACACAGGTAGCTCAATAGTAGTATTCAGATTGTGTTCTGAGCATACCTTGGGAAGAAAAGAAGGGTTTGTCCTGAGAGAGACTCTATCCTTGTGAAAACATAATGTAAGGAGGTCGAATAGTTAGAGCTTGCAGTTCTGAGACTCTCTTAGCAGATGTTATGGCTACTAAGAATAGAGTTTTCCATGACAACAATTTTAGGTCTGATGAAGAGGATTGCTCATAGGGTGCAGACATCAAAGATGAGAGGACTAAATTTAAGTCACAGGGTTCTAATGGTTGTTTGATTGGAGGCCTGAGAAGAACTTCTTTTAAGAAAGTTTTACACAAGGAGTGCTGCATGACTGGATTTCCCATGAAGCCAAAATGGAAACTGGAAATGGCAGCTAACTGAACTCTAACTGTCGTGGCTGCCGCGCCTTCATGAAAAATTGATGCTAGTAAGGATAAGATAGATTTTATAGGAGCCATATATGAATCTAAGCCCCGGTTTGTAGCCCAAAATGAAAACCTTTTCCATTTGCTGGAGTATAGTTTCTGAGTGGAAGGTTTATGGGATGAAATTAGAATGTGTTTGACCGCAGGGGATAGGGGAATACACCTGGCTATTTGTGGAACTGGAGCAGCCATGCTGTCAATTTGAGGGTGTGGATGGTGGGGTGGAACTGTCCCGATTGATGAATCAAGAGATGGGTCCAGAATTCATGGTTCCTCCAAAAGGTAGGGCCACAGGAAGGGAAACCAAACTTGTCGAGGCCAGTAAGGAGCAATGAGGATCAAGGAACTCCTCAACTGTCTTGCTTTCTGTATTACCTTTGGGATGAGTGGAAAAGGAGGAAAGACATAAAGAGGTCCCGGGGGCCAATCGTGGACTAGAGCATCCCTGGTTGATATCCCCGGATGGGGAATGAGGGCAAAATAGCTGCTGCATTTGGTGTTCAGGTGAGTGTCAAATAGGTCGCAGCAAGGCTGGTCCCATCTGTGAAAGATCTCTTTTGCAACTTTTGGATTCAGGGACCACTCATGAGGCATTAGAATTGCTCAGCTGAGTTTGTCATCTATTACGTTGGATTTCCCTGGGATATGCGTTGCTATCAGGAAGCGTTGAGTATCCATCGCCCATTTCCAAACTCTTAAGGCCTCTCTGCAAAGCGATAAGATTTGGTTCCCTCCTTGCTTGTTTATGTACCACACGACAGACATATGGTCTGACTGAATCGCAATCGTCCCGGTGGGAAGGGAGCTGTGAAGTGCTTGCAACGCATACAGCACCGCTCTCATCTCCAGAGCATTGATGTGCAAGTAGTTCTCGTGGTTCTGCCAAGTACCTTGGACTGTCATTCCCAGATAATGCCCCCCCTCCATCTGGGAAGCGTCCGTGGTCAAAACTGCTTTCTCTTGGGGAGGAACAAGTGGACGACCTAGGAGAAGTTGTTCTGTGTGCAACCACCATGACAGATCCTTTTTGCAGGTGTTTGTTATAAAAATCTGGTGAGACAATGGGAGGTCTTGCATCGACCATTGGGCAAATAGCAGCCACTGAAGTATCCTCATGTGTAGATGAGCAAGAGGAACTAATAGGATGGCAGAAGCCATAGTCCCTAGGATTTGAAGGACTGCTTTGGCCTGAAATTTTTGTTTGTTTAGCAAGGATCTGACTTGACTGCGTAGAGACTGTACTCTTTCCAGTGTTAATCTTACAGACATGGTGGTTGTGTCTATTTCTAGCCTAAGTGCACAATTTGTTGCGAGGGAGATAAGACTGACTTCTTTAGGTTGACAGTGATGCCTAGACTGGCGCACAAGGATAGAGTCTCGTCCCTGGTTCTGATGAGTTGATGCTTGGTGGTAGCAGTGAGGAGCCAGTCGTCTAGGTACGGAAACACCTGGAATCCTTGACGTCTCACGTGAGCCGTTATCACTGGCATGCATTTGGTAAACACTCTGGGGGCTGTAATGAGACCAAAGGGCAGTGTTCTGAACTGAAAATGACTGGCAAGCTGGAAGCATAAGTGTCTCCTGGAGCGCCTGTCCATTTTGATGTGGTAGTACGCATCCAGGAGATCGACTGAGCACATCCAGTTGTCTTTCCCGATAAAGGGAAATATCGACTGCAGAGTGACCATTCGTAACTTCAATTTCTTTACATGCTTGTTGAGCCTGCTGAGATCTAAGATTGATCTCCAGTCCCCTGTCTTTTTTGGAACTAAAAAGAATCGAGAGTAAGTTCCAGATCCTACTTGCTCTGCGGGGACTTCTTGGATGACTCTTTTTTGCAGCAACGAGATGACCTCTGATGTTGCGCAGTCTAGTTGGATGGGTGGTACGTCTGGTAGAGACCGGTTTGTTAGGGGTTCAGAAACAAAGGGGATCAGGTAACCTCTGGATATTATGGTGTGTACACAACAATCTTGGGAGCTGGTTAGCCAGGCGCTTGGGTACAGCGATAGACAACCCCCGACTGCCTCCAGAGACGAACAGTTGGGCAACCCCTCAGGGGCAATGGAAGGGATGATCAGAGAAAGTTTCTCTGTCTCCCTGATGCTGCAGACCCCCTCTGCCACGAAGGCGGCGTCTTCTATTATATCCTCCCCCTCTGCCTCTAGGGGAGGGTTGACCTTGTGCCTCAGGGAAACCTTTTTAAGATTTACGGAACCACGTTTTCCCTCCTGTATTACCCTTGGGATAAGGTCCAGACGGGAGAGAGAAACGGACTCCGACGGCAGATAAGGTTTTCCCTTCTTGCTCGCACCTAGTCAACGTCTCTTTCACTTGGGGTCCAAAAAGAGATGAACCATCAAAGGGCACATTAGTGAAGGAAGACTTGAAGGACTCCATAAAATTACAAAGACGCATCCAAGAATGTCTCCTGAGAGATATTCCTGCTGTGGCTGCCCTACTCACTCCATCTGCTGCGTATGATATCAGCCTCATGGAGGAGTTAGCTATGGAAGTAAGGGTGGAGAGCTGCGCAGAAACCTTATCCATGGAACCCGGAGCTATTGAACCCTGGAGGGTGTCTCCTAACTCTTTCAGGAGATCCCTCTGAAGACGAGTAAAATGAATAAGGTAATTCAGCGATCTTAGTGTAAATGCCGCTGAAGAAAAAGTACACTTCCCGTACCTATCCATCGTCCTGGACTCCTTGTTAGGAGGATGAATAGTAGAAGATGTCTTGGATAACTCTTTCTTGGTGGCTGCTGCTACCACCATAACATCAATGGGAACTCCCTTACTAAGAAAAGTCTTGTCCTCAGGTGCTGTCATAAACTTATTTGGTCTCCTCAGGATGGGTTCCACTGAATCTGGAGAGGTCCAGGCTTTCCAAAATATGACCCCCAAGAGTTGGTCATAAGACAGTGTCACCCAGGAGATGAAAGGTTGGGAATGAAAAGCCTCAAGAAACACTGATTCATCCTCAGTAGGGTTAAAGGTCTTCCAATCACCCCTCTGTCTAAGGATTTCTAGGATGTCAGAAAAAGAGACATCCTCAGAGGGGGATCTAGGGGACCCTTCTGATTCCTCTAAATCACTGTCTGACATGACAGACTCAGGTGAGTTGACATGCTTCCTCTTACACAGCCTCTTCTGAGGGAGCTCTCCAGTGGGATAATCTAGGGAGGTCTCAGAAGGGGGGGCACCTCCAATGGCGGCTACTTGGGCATCTGGCTCCCTAAGCTGTGGAGGCGGCAGGGGGGAACAGGTTGCTGCCTGCTGCTGGTGGGACACAGGTTCCAATGGTATGGCTTTAGCAGAGGATAAAGCCTTCTGTATAGCTTCGAAAGCCTTCCCCCCTCGCTCCGAAGAAGACCTCCGCTCCGAGGAGATGGATGGCCGACTCATAGCAAGGGGGAACGGCTCCGAAGCAGAAGTGGGAGCCGAGCTGAGTCGAGCCGAGGCTCTGAGAGGGAGGGTCGGTTCCAACGAGAACCCAGGGTGACTGTCCCCCTCGGAGTTGACTCGAGAGCATAGGCTCCCAGATCCCTCAGCTCCAGACTGAGCCATCGAGGATAGAGTAATTGGCTCTGAGGAAGCAGGTAGAATCCCCAGAGCCGATGGGTCCAAGACAGAAGAACCTGAAGTAATAGGCTCCGAGAGCGAAGCAGTCGGAGGAGGAACAGTGGTCGGTAAGGGGGTCGGCTCCGAAACCTTTGGGTCCAGAGGGGCCAAATTTTCTTGCCAGAGCTGGATCCGAAAGCAACCTCTTCACCACCCGCTCGATGTCCTCATCAGATAGAGTCCTGGAGGATCTGGTGGAGACAGAAGGAGATCTCCTTCTCTCCAAAATAGGAGATCTCAAGGTGGGAGACACAACCTCAGTTTCCGGTAAAATCTTCAGTACCAAAGGCTGCCTCAGAGCCGAGGAGCCCAACGGCACAGAAATGGATGAAGCTGAGTCGGAACCGGAACTTCTTGGCTCCGACACTTTGGTCTTTTTAGTCAGCTCCGAAGCTGGGGCCGAAGATTTTCTCTTAGAGGATTTTGGAGCTGCCTGACCAAGTTCCAGCTGTTCCTGAAAGGAACTGGTCATGAGACCCCTATCAATGAGTTTCCTCTTTCTTTCACTTAAAACTCTGGTGCTAAATGTGTGACAAAAGGTGCAGGGTTACTGAAAATGGGCTTCACCAAGGCAGTACACGCAACTGGTGTGACTGTCTGTAAGAGACATTTTCTGTGCACACCTATCACACTTCTTAAACCCCGAAGGGTGATGATCCTTATGCTCCCTATCCTTATCTTTAGACATTGCGACTATCAGGAATAGAAAAGCTAGATAAACAACAAGCAATACAACACTAAATACTAACTACAAACAAGAAGAAGTGTAGAAGAAAGAAGAAGATAACTTTTCTTAAACACTCACACACAGGGAGGAAAGGCCCTCTAACTTAAACGGGCACTCCGGCCCTCTAACTTAAATGGGCCGTACAGTACTATGGGGAGGAATAGGGGTCGGAAACTCTCAAAAACAGTCACACAAGAGACAACAACTATATATATATATATATATATATATATATATATATATATATATGTAAATGGATAGAAGAAATTAGGAAAAAGGACTAAATTTAGCAAATAAAGTTTTACTTAGTCAACGAGCCAGTAAGACACAACCTTGAAGTTTTCGCGGTAAACGAGATCTGGGGAATTGGCGTGAGGCACCATGGGATAGGGGCTAGCCTCGAGCCAGTAAAAGCTCTCGAGCTTTAGTATCAGTCGAGTCAGAGCCGAATATCGGCTCCGAACACACCCAGCAAGAATTAGAGCGAAACAGAACTACATAACATCTAAAACTTTGCTTATCCTGAAACACGATTTAGCTCTTGGTGATCACATCTGGTTAGGCAGGCAGCAAACGAGATCTGGGGTAATTCAGACAGGAGAGCGGAATTGTGGGTAGGGGATACGTCATAGATCTTGGATCCAATATTTTGGTATAAGGTGTTGAGGTCAGATCCAGCTGGATCTGACAATCCACATGTTGAATTAGACGAAAATAGACAACATCGGATCCACAGTTTCATCACTGAAACTGCCTCATTAGAGCTAACGGGCACTTGTGCAGACATTTTTATATGTAAGGAGAGTGAAATCAAGTGACTAATAAATTAAATTCAAAATGCATAGTCCAAAGTGTATCACTATATATAAAGAAGATTTAAAAACATTTTCATAGCCTAAATTGAACACAGATAATAGGCAATTAACCAAAATGCAGGTTACAAGTAGTAAGATAACGTAGAAAGGTATACAGTCATCTGTTAAAACTATAAAGAAAGGAAACAACTAGTTCAAGAAACAATAAATACAATAAAAGGTAATCGAAAATGTGATATTCAAATAAATACTACATCTACACTAACGTAAGAGTGTTAAGAAAAAAGTTATTTCACTCCCCTGATCCTATACTGACACCTTGTGGACAAGAAGACCAAGCAGAATGAAAAATCCATAGAAAAAATACTTAAACTTCAATGAGTCCTAAGCTGCACAGTGCCCCAAAGTTAACTATCCACATTTGCTCCTTTGTCTTCAGTGATGTTTGCTAAAGTCATTCCTGTATTTTAAATCCGTCAATTTTACCCAAGCAAATAAATGAAAAATTTTGGCCCCAGAAAGTTTAAACTATGCTTGTAAAGGGTACTTCGGTCTCTAAAACACTGAATATTAATTACTCAGATACCACAGTTGTGCATGTTAACTTACCATTACAGTAGATGTTTGAATAGTTGCTCATATAGATCTCTATTGCAAAAGCCATAACTATAAGTGACATATTCTGCCAAAGATATTAAATGTCTGGCTAGTATACAAAGATTTGTGTTAATTTTTCATGCACTCTTAAGTCCATCTTTAGTAGAACATTACATACAGATACAAGGACCACTGGGGGGTGCCAAAGGTCACATTTTTCTTGCCTAAAAGATAGTCTGAAGCCTGAAACACTAAAGATATGATTTCAGTTTGTGTAAAGTTATGTCATGTTCGAAGAGCAAAGGTAAAGCAGAGATGCCCCACCCCAGCCAGGGAAAGAACAGAAAGAAAGGGAGATTGAGACAGGGTTCTAATATTGCAACATTGATCCATTTGAATATCTGCTGCAATGGTAAGTTAACTTGTACAATTGTATTATGCTCTACATTAGATCACTGTTACAGTAGCCATAACTACACGGGATTGCCAAAGCTCAGGAAGTAAGGGTGGATTTGAAGGGCCAGTATCTAGAAGTTCCTTGAGAATAGCTTTACCAGAACCTGCTCTAGCTCTGGAAACTAAGTACAAGTTGTAGCACCCAGTGAACGCATTTAGTGAGGACCAAGTAGCTGCCTCTACGTCAGATTTAAAATCTACACATTTCCAAAAATCATCAGAAGTAGCAACAGCTCTGATAGAGTGAGCCTTGTCATTCATGGGGGAACTTTTACCATGGTTTTAGTAGCAGAACTGAACAGCCTAAGACAGTCATCTGGAAATAACTTGCTAAGATAAGGGCTGTCCTTTTATCTTGATATTAAAGGAAACAAGTTGATGAGATTTTTCTAAAAGCTTTAGTCATTTCCAGGTAAAACCTTAACTGTCTGCAGACATGTGAAGTATGAATAATTCTTTTGCCATTGTTTTGTGGCTCTATGAGGAACACAAAGAGATGAATAGTGTAGTTTAAAGTACATTCCGGAACAACCTTTGGCAAAAAGAAAGAATTGATTCTAAGACTCAACATGACTTTATGAAAGATCAGAAAAGGTTGCATAGACATAAGGGCCTATAATTCAGATACCAGTTTAGATGAAGACAGAGCAACTGGTGCAGGTTCAACAGGAGAAACAGTTAACTTCTCCAACAAACAATTAAGATTCCAAGGAGGTGGCACTTGTTTTCTATATAGTATAAAACTCGTTTTAAGAATTGTTTAACTTCAAATAAAGAAGAAAGGGGGATCTAAAGACAAACAGAAACAGCTAAAAGGTGTACCTTGATAGAAGTTTATGCTGAGCTTGAGCTGAGCTGTGCAAGTAACACAGGTACTGAAGAACCAGAGGAACCCATGCATGGGATGACTCTTGCTCTCTTTTATGGCTCTAACTAAAATATTTTCCATTTGGTTAGGTACAACTTCCTAGAAGCATAGTTTCTTGCCTCAACTGTACAGCCAGATGGAAATTTTGAATGTTGGGGTGGATTAGGGATCTCTTATCTTCTGTAAGCAAATCCAATCTGAAGAAGATTTTGGCAATTGCCCCTGGCCAGCTGCATGAGACGGGATACTCAATGCTATCTAAGACAAAAGGGAATGCCTAAAAGCATATTTGGCAAGTCTATCTTGATTGTTAGAAGAACTTTGGACATCAAAGGAAATGGGGAAAAGACAGAGAGAACATTCACAACAACGGGAAAGAAAATGCATCTACCTTCCAGACCTTTTTGTAAGGTGTCCTGGAAGAGAAATGGTTTGACTGTCTGTTAAGATGGGAGGTGAAGTGATCTTGGTGAGTTCCCCACAGCCCCACAGACAGACAATCTCCTTGGAGACTTCTGGTTCAGCATCCACTCATGAAAGTCTATCTTGGATCTGTTCAAACATTCTGCTATTGTTTTCTGTTCTGATGGAATGTACGTAGCTTGAAGAGTTAGAGTGTTCTGTATTCCCAGCTCCCAGCCAATCACAGCTAGTCTGCAAAAGAAGTAGGATCTTGTTTCTCTTGTTTTTCACATACTGCATTAGTGCAGTGCTGTCTGTTATCACAATGTGGTGTTTTCTGTTATCACTAACAGGAATTCATGAGTCCACAGATGATTCGGAGCTTGCTTTGATTGTTTTTATTACAGCTGTCATCTCCTTGAAATGTATGTTTTTATACCTGAAATGAAGCTTCCATGTGCCCTGTACCTGGATATTCTGATACACTGCCCCCTCACGTGAAGTCTGAAGCATCTGTTGTGCCTGACTCAGCATGGGGGGGGGGGGGCATGGGTTTAATAAGACTTGATTAGTTTACCATAAGGGTTCATTTTTCTTTTCTTTTTTTTTTTTCATAACAGCTCCTTCTTGATGAAAGTGAAAAGGTTAAAGGAAGAACATGCTGTATCCAAACTGATTTGAGGTACCACTGGATTTTCTACATAAGGAGTTTAGGAAATGGGGCCATTAGAATAAAAGAAGCCATATAACCCAGAACTATGAGGACTTCTCTTGTTGTAGACATGTTTTGATTATCCAAATTTAAGAAGTGGAGATGATAATAAGATACTTTGTCTGGAGGAAGGAAGGCTGTTGACAGACAAAAGGTATCCAGTAGACATCCATGCAAAACTAACTTGTGAGTAGGATCTAAAGGCTTCTCTCCAAGTTTAGTATAAAACCAAGGCTGATGAAAAACTGAGGGGTGAAATGAAGGGCTGCTACAGTGTCTTGGATGGAGGAGAGCTTAAATGAAGCAATCGTCACAACAGGGGCAAATACAAATGCTTTGTAGTCTTGCAGAGAAATATAACTGGGACATGGCAGTTTGTTAACATTGTTGGAGCAGTAGAAAGACCTAATGGCAAAGATGTAAACTAAAACTGCAATCCCAAGGCAAAGAATATTATGCAAGATGTCTTTTTGTATACTGGAATGTGCAGGTACGCATCTTTGAGTTCTACAATAAACCATAAAAGCCTTGGGAAACAACAAAGACAGAAAAGAGTTTGCAAAGACAACATGTTGAATTTTGGTAGCAACAGAAAGATATATGTATCCCTTCTTTTCTGTGAAAAAAAATATTCTCAAGTAGAAGACTGTGTCCTGTTTGGATAGAGGGACTAGCTCTATCAATCCCTGAGATAGCAAACTTAAAAGAATTTTAAGGAACACACTGATTTGGTCATCTGGAGGAAGAGAGATCCCAGCATGAGATGGGGAGGGGATAGCCACTGTATTCTGTGATGTTTCTGAATTATTTTAAGAAACCATGCATCTGCGGTTATTTGCTTCCACAGATGAAGGCAGCAGGACAGACTTCATACAATCTAGGAAGGAAGGTGGGGTGAAGATGGCAGAGGTAAAGAGGTATTGATAATCGCTGTTCTTTTATTTATTTATTTATTTATTTTTTTGAAAAGGGGAGGTCATTGAGATCCTTCTCCTTTCCATTCTGAGTCATCCGGCCATTTTATCTTGTATTGTTGTTTAGCACGATTTACTGAAAGGATTTAAAAGATTTTCAAAAAGGGGACCACAGGAGAAGGCAGATGGGTAATTCCTTCAGTATTTAGGAATGGGAGACAGAAATAGCTGTTTGACTCCTTGCATTAATTTGCCCTTTCTTCCATCTTCTATAATACCTCATCTTAAGACTTTCAAAAAATTTCTGTGTTTAGTGGCTCATTTAATAGCTAAGCCTTTATAATATCAATGACATTTTGTAGTCTTACCCAGGCATTTCTATGCATTACTGTACCTGTATAGCAGCAACAGACCTAGATACAGCACCCTCTGCCATTTTATTTTCTTGCATTGTTTAGCACATTTTGCTGGAAGGATTTAAAAGGATTATAAAAAAAGGGAAGAGGGAGAAAAAAAAAAAAAAAAAAAAAAAACAAGAAAAAGGGACTGGGGAGGGAAAAGGATAATTCCTCCAGTATCTAAGAACAGGAGGCAGAAACAGCTGCTTGACAACTGGCATTCATTTTCCCATTTTCTTCTAGCTTCTTTAATACCTCATTTGAAGAGTTTCCAAAAAGAAAGTATCTGTCAAGTGGTACATTTAATAGTTGAGCTTTTTTAACTTCAAGGAAATGTTGTAGTCTTACCTCCACATTTCTACACATTACTATACCTGTAGTACTAAAGCCGCAGTGGTGCAGCGGTAGTGTTGTCGCCTCACAGCAAGAGGTTCTCCCATTCGATTCTCGGCTGGAGCGCCTTCTGTGTGGAGTCTGCATGTCCTCCCCGCGGTCGAGTGGCGTTCGAAAGACATGTGTGAATGGGTGTGCTTTCGTTGAAGGTTGGGTGTCGAGCTGGCACCTCGACACCATGAAAATCTACTGCCAATCAATAGCGGACTGGAGTTCAGCAGTGGCGACCCCTAACAACCTAAAAGCCTAAAAGCTGAAGGAACAACAACTATACCTGTAGCACTATGCACAGCATCCAGTGTGTCATAAGGACACTTAATACAATGCTTAGTGACCTTGGAAGTGGTGGTTAACATGTCAAGTAAATTACATTTAGTGTCTGCATTAGGTAAGCTAGTTACTTTTTTTTTTTTTTTTTTTGCATACTAGTTTAAATTGTTAAGAGGTATTTGGACATGTATTATTTTTGGCAATTAACTTCTCTAAATACAAGTCCAACAGGTGTACAGATTTTTTCCTAAACATATCAAAGGTATAGTTGTCCTTATCACTTGGGGCAGGATTAGTAGCAGAAAAGGTCTTTGAAAGTAGAGTTGCGTAAGTCATACTTACCTGTAACAACAGATGTTCATAGAACACATTGCCTTACAAGCATATGGGTAGTAGTGTCATGTTACCCTTTCTCTGCCAGTCTACCAGAGCTCAGAACTCCACTCACTGCCTGTCTGTGGGTGTGATGGAGCAATCATCTGGTAGTAAAGGGACTCCCTTTCAGATTTACAGACAGGACCCTTTCAGTTTTCTAGGGTCCACCAGGAAGAGAAGATGAAAGCACATGTATTGCAAACACCGACTATTCCAAACAAAAAAAAACACATACACATGCAACAATAAAGGCCACTGAGCATAACTCAGCAGTAACTCCAACACCAAACTATGTACATCCAGGAAAAGGGGATGATGGGTGGGTATTGCCAGTAAGGCAGTGTGTTTTATGACTGTCTACTGTTACAGGTAAGTAGAACTTTTGCAACTGTACTATGATCAGCAAACACACTGCCTTACTAGCACATGGTAGACTTTCAAAGCTTATCAAACCTGAGAGAAGGAAGGCTAAGGGTCCAGGAGCCCCTGAAGAACAGTCCTAGTGAAGTCTGCTCTGGATTCAGAAAAAGCATCCAGCTTGTAGTGTTTCATAAATGTATAGATAGATGACCAAGTTGCTGCCTCTAGAATACTTCTAGAGTCCACTCATTATCAATATGCCATCACAAAACAGCACAAAAAATCTCCTGAAGTTAAATGGCTTCCAGAACACCAAACCAATGTAAAAAAGCAAAAACAGCTGAAAGTCCACCACGGTTGTCTTTATTACACGACAAAGCTTTTGAGTAAAACTCTTCATCAGTATCTCATACTGATGAAGAGTTTTACTCGAAAGCTTTGTCATGTAATAAAGACAACTGTGGTGGACTTTCAGCTGTTTTTGCTTTATTATCAATATGCCACTGAAGACACCCTGGTGGAATGCACCTTTATCTTGTCTGGATTCACCTTGCCATAGTCAGTTTAACAAAAACAAGAACAAGGGACAACCAATGAGCAACAGTTTACTTAGAAACAGATTGGCCCTTCTTTGCCCCTGTGCAAGAAATAAAAAGCCTTTCAGCCTTCATAAAAGGTTTCCTTCTGTCAGTGTAGTACCTTAGCTGCCGATGCATATCCAAGGTATGAAGTATCCACTCTCCCTCACTTTTAGGTTCTGGGAATAACACAGGAAGACTGACAGACTAATTGAGAGTGAATTCTGAGACCACTTTTGGCATGAAATAAGAAGTTATGTACTCACCATAACGTTCCATCTGAGTAGGTAAACTTCATTTGACAGCAACCTATGGAGTCTTCGGATCCATATTGGATCCGAGCCGGCAGTTTCCAACAGCTGAGATCCGAGCTCCAAGCTCCTCCCCCTACCCATAATCTCCTGCCATCCCTACCTGACCTCAGATCGAGTTTGCCTAATGCAAGACCTGCACCAAATAGCCAGTCTATGATCTGACCTGGATACAATCAGATGACAAAGAGTAATATAAACATCCGACGGTCAGGGTGAAGGAGGGGGGGACAGTTGCTGCCAAATGAAGTTTACCTCCTCAGATGGAACGTTATGGTGAGTACATAACTTCTTAATCTGAAGTAGTTAACTTCATTTGGGCATCAACCTATGGGACAGAGTCCCCAGCTACCTAAATCTTGTGAGGTCCTTATGGAAGGATGTTCCGGAGCACTGCAGAGCCAAAGGATGCTCTCCCTCTGGAGACCAGATCCAACTTATAATGATTTATAAAGGTATGAGATGAAGCCCAAGTGGCTGCTGAACAAATTTCATCCAATGAGACTCTAGAACGAAAGGCAGCAGAGATGGAAAGTGACCTAGTAGAATGGGCGTGGACTCCTTGGGGTGCGGGCTGGCCAGAACTTTCATATGCCAGTAGAATACACTGTGAAATCCACCTGGACAGTGTGACTTTTGAAACTGATTTCCTAAAATTAGATTTAGCAAATGAAATAAACAGCTGGTCTGATTGCCTATGACCAGCTGTTCTGTGTAAGTAGAAACGTAGTTGTCTATGAACATCCAACGAGTGTAACTTGTATTCGCCTTTGTTTTGGTAATTGGGAAAAAAGACAGGTAAATTAATAGTTTGATTGATATTTGATTCGGAAGCAATCTTAGGAAGAAAAGAGGGATTGGTCCTGAGGGATACTCTGTCTTTATGAAAGGTCAAATACGGTGGCTTGGCGGAAAGGGCTTGAAGTTCAGAAACCCTTCTGGCTGAAGTGATAGCGACGAGAAAGGCTGTTTTCCAGGATAATAGTTTAAGATCCACTGAAGCTGCAGGCTCAAAGGGAGGAGCTGTCAAAGCCTGGAGTATGAGCACTAAATCCCAAGGAGGGACAACATCCTTCACCGGGGGTCTTAGTAGGAAGGTACCCTTCAAAAAGGCCTTACACAATCTGGTTGCGATCAAAGGGCCTAGGTCACTCCCCACATGATAATGTGAAATTGCTGCTAGCTGAACTCTGACCGTGGAAGAGCTGGCTCCTTGGTCAAAAAGTCCTGACAAAAAGTCTAACACCGCAGGCAACGGAGCCGTAAAGGGGTCTAAGCTTTGTTGCTCCACCCAAACAGAGAACCATTTCCATTTGCTATCATAAAGCCTTCTAGTAGACGGCTTGTGTGCCACCACTAAGATAGCTTTGACTGGGGAAGAGATACCGGGAGTCCTAGCTAGGAGTGGAACCAGAGCAACCAAGCCGTGAGCTTCAGATTGTCCAGATTCGGAATCGGAAGATCTAACGGGTGCGAGATCAGATCCGGGATGGGATCCAGAATCCAGGGAGGATTCACTAGATGAGACCGTAGATAAGGGAACCAAGCCTGACGAGGCCAGAATGGGGCAATGAGGAATATTCTGCTCCCCAGCCGTCTGGCTTTTTGTAAGAACTTCAACATTAGAGGAAGAGGAGGGTAAACATAGAGGAGACTGGGCGGCCAAGCATGTACCACAGCGTCTCGGGGGGATTCCCTGGGTGGGGGAATTAGAGCGAAGTAGTCATTGCACTTCGTGTTTGAGGGAGAAGTGAAAAGATCGCAACAAGGTTGACCCCATTTGGAGAATATTTGTTTCGCTACTTCAGGATTCAGAGACCACTCGTACAGCAAGAGAATTGTGCGACTCAGTCTGTCCGCTAGGATGTTGGACCGTCCCGGAATGTGTGTCGCTATGAGAAAGCGGTTGTTGGAGATCGCCCATTCCCACACTCTCATGGCCTCTCGGCAAAGTGGATAGGACCTGGTTCCCCCTTGTTTGTTGATATACCAGACTACCGGCATGTTGTCCGTCTGGACAGCAATAGTCCTACTGGGAAGAAGGCTCTGAAGTGCTTGCAACGCCAACAGCACCGCCCTCATCTCTAGGACATTGATATGCAGCGAGGTCTCCGTGTGGTCCCACGTGCCTTGGACTGTCATGCCTACACAATGCCCCCCCCATCCAAGGCGAGAGGCGTCCGTGGTCACCGTGGTTAGGGGATGGGGCATAGCAAAGGGCCGACCTGTGAGGAGGTCCGGGGACTGGAGCCACCACAGGAGAGCCTTCCTGTAAACCCTGCTGAGGCGAATGGGATGGTTTAGAGGGTAATGCAGGAAGGACCACTGGACTTGGAGGGTCCACTGCAGGACCCTCATGTGTAAAAGCGCCATGGGCAGCAGGTTGATGGCAGCTGCCATCGACCCTAGGGCCCTCAGGACCAGAGCTGCTGAAGGAGCTGGGGATTGAAGAATGGCCCGCACATGGAGTCTCAGGGTTTGAAGTCGGTCCGAAGTCAGGAAGGCTAGGAGCCGGCTTGTATCCAATCTGGCTCCGATGAAGTCTATGATTTGTGTAGGCAGAAGGGAAGATTTTTCTACATTGACTGTGATCCCCAGCCGGGGAGCTAGACAGAAGAAAGAGTCCCTGGCCGCGCAGAGTAGATGCCTTGTGGGGGCGGTCAGGAGCCAGTCGTCCAGGTAGGGGAAGACCTGAATTCCCTGGAGTCTCAGGTGGGCCGCTATCACTGACAAAACCTTGGTAAACACCCTGGGGGCTGTGGTGAGACCAAAGGGAAGGACCCTGAATTGGTAATGGCTGGCTCCTAGCCGGAAGCGGAGGAAACTCCTGGAGCGTCTGTCCATCAAGATGTGGTAGTACGCATCCTTGAGGTCTATAGAGCACATCCAGTCGTTCGTCTGCAAGAGGGGGAGAATGGATTGCGGTGTGACCATACGGAACTTCTCCTTGGTTACTGACAGGTTCAAGAGGGATAGATCAAGGATTGGCCTTAAGTCACCCATCTTTTTTGGCACCAAGAAGAACCTGGAGTAAAAGCCCGATCCGAACTGGTCTGGGGGGACGCGCTGAATGGCTCTTTTTTCTAGCAGCTGCTGGATTTCCGCAGCCGCGGCCTCACTCTGATCTGAGGGGACATCGGGGAGGAATCTGGGATTGTGAGGGGGATGAAGAAACGGGATTTGGTAACCTCTGGATATGATACGAAGCACCCAGCCATCTGTCGTGATGGACTCCCAAGCTGCCAGGTGCCTCGAAAAACGCCCCCCGACTGCCTCCAGAGTGGAGCAGTCGGGTAACCCCTCAGGGTTGCTGCGTGGGCCAATCAGAGAACGGTTCTCTGGACCCAAAACTCCTCGGACCCCCTCTGCCCCTAGGGTGGCGTCCACCCTGTCCTCCTCTGCCTCGGAAGGACTGGGTGTCCGGAGCGTCACGGGACTGTTGCGACTTCCGGAACCACATCTTCTTCTGTCCTTTTTGGTTCTTGGAGAAAGACCTCTGTTGGAGCAGAGAAGCGGACTCCGACGGCAGACGTCTTCCCGTCCTTCTCGCTCTGGACTAAAGTTTTGCGTATGGTTTTGCCAAAGAGGGCAGAACCATCGAATGGGGCATTAGCGAACGACGCCTTAAAGGGTTCCGCGAAATCACTGTGGCGGAGCCATGCCTGTCGCCTCATGACGACGCCCGCTCCGCTAGCTCTAGCAGCTCCTTCCGTAGCATGGGATAGTAGCTGCATAGAGGTATTAGAAATAGACCTTAGAGTGGCCATTCGGGCAGAGTACACCTGCTTGTCCTCCGCCGACATGGACTCCGGGGGCGACCCAGCGTACTCTTTAATAAGGTCTCACTGGAGCCGTATGACATGTGCCATGTAGTTCAGTAACCTTATCGAGAAGGTAGCTGAACTGAAGACTCGCTTCCCAAGGCGGTCCATCGCCCGAGACTCCTTGCTAGGAGGATAGACCGAGGAACTTTCTTGGGCCAGTTCCCTCTTGGTGGCTGCTGCCACCAACATGGCATCTACCGGGGATCCCTTACTCCAGTGCACTCTGTCGGAGGGGGGACTAAGTATCCTATCAGGTCTCTTCGGGATGGGCTCCACATTGTCCGGCTCCTTCCACGCCCTGGTAGTGATCAGGTCTACCAGGGGATCGGCTGGAGGGGACACCCAAGAGGTAGACGGGCCTGCTTCAAACGCCTCCAGGAACACAGACTCGTCCGAAGTAGGCTTTGGGGCGGACGACCCTCCCTTTATTCTGAGCATCTCCATGATGTCTCCAAACGAGATGTCTTCGGGGGGTGATCTTGGGGAGCCTTCCCCTTCCTCCAAATCTGTGTCCTCGGTCAAGGACTCAGGGGAGTCCAAGTGCCTCCTTTTGCACTTACACTTGTGAGGAACCTCCTCGGGGGGGCTGTCCGAGGAGGCCTCACCATGCTCATCATGTCCCAACAAGGGAACTACCTGGGACGTTAAAGCAGGCTGTCCCTGGGGCCGGGTGGTAGAAGTCAGAACCAACTGAGAGGGAGTGCGGGGTGGAGCCGTAGCTGTGGCCGGGGGCCTGGAATCCCTCGACAGAGCCCTCTCCACCACGTCGAAAGCCGAAGGAGAGCTGCTCTCTCTGGGATCCGAGAGCAAACCCTCCCTCGGATCCGACGAGCGGATCGGGGCCGGAGCCAACGCTTTCGGATCCGACGGGCCAGTATGCTCCGACCTGGACGGAGCCGAAGGCACATTGACACCCTCAGATTCGAAGCTCAGCTCTCGACTCCGAGAGCTCGGATCTGCCGAAAAGGGACCCGACAGACTCAAGGGCACTGTCGGCGCAGAAGCACCCGATACTATCGGCGCCGACACGTCCCCGGCTCCAACGCCACTCGGCTCCGAGGACTCCAAACCCAAGAAGCGGGTTGGAGAAGGAGCGATCGAGGCGAAAAAGGGGATCGAGCTCCCCCCCGGAAGGGGGGGGGGAGGCAGGAGCACTCCCATCTGCAGTTGGGCCTGGAGCAATCTTCTCATCATCTGGTCCAAATCTGCGTCCGTTAAGCTTTTAGTTGACCTAGAGGAGGCCACCGAGGCAGGACGGGAGTGCCGCCTCGATGACCTCGAGGGAGACCGGGCCTCGTCCTCCTCCGGTCCCGGTGAGAAGCTAGGTGACCGGAGCCGGGAAGGAGAAGGCTCAGAGGTCTTGGAGGGAGAAGCCCGCTTAGCTGGCGGGGCCGATGTAGAGGCCTCAGCCCACCGCTTGTGGTGCTTCTCCCTGCGCTTCTCTTTTCTGGCTTCCCTACCTCCTGGCCCACGGTGGGAGGTCGAGTCCCGGCCAGGGGAAGGGAAGCAGTCGTGGGTACTGTCGCGGCTGTGCAGGCACCACGGGGGGACCAGAGGTCGGAGCCGAGTCTGGGGGCAGATGTCCTGCCAGAATCAACTTCGACCTCCGGTCCTTAAGTGCCCTGGGGTTGAACGCTGCACAAATAGTGCAGCCAGAGGAGAGGTGTTCAACCCCAAGGCACAACACACACCGAGTGTGGCCATCCACTGGGGATAGCTTATGGCCACACTCGGTACATCTAGAAAAAAATGTCTTTGGGGCCTCAGACATTATACTAAGAAAAGGACACAAACACTAGGCCCCAATCACACACACAGACACATGCCCTAACGCTGTCACGAGGTGCGGGGGAGGAATAAGCTAAAATAAAACTTGTAGAGAGAAAAACTACGAGGGGATGTTAAACACTCACAACACACTTTTCTGACAGGAAAATAAAAGAAAAAAGATTAAATTTTCTCACAGGGTCTGCTAAGAAACAACCGACGCCTGGAACTCAAGGATCAAGCTGCTGGCTTCAACCGCGGCAAACTAGATCTGAGGTCAGGTAGGGATGGCAGGGGATTATGGGTAGGGGGAGGAGCTTGGAGCTCGGATCTCAGCTGTTGGAAACTGCCGGCTCGGATCCGATATGGATCCGAAGACCCCATAGGTTGATGCCCAAATGAAGTTAACTACTTCAGATCACAGGTCAGTACATAACACCCTATCCCTTTGGAAAATCAGGTTGCCCCACCATGACAGCCTGCAGCTCACAGACCCACCTTGCAGATCTCAAAGAAATATGCAAAACAATTTTCCAGCATGACCATCCGGTTCAAAAGGGTAATGTCAATTCTTCCGGAATGTAGTTTAGATCCCCCGAAGGAAGAATTTGCTTGTCAGGGGTCTCATATACAATACTCCTTTTGTGGACTGTTTTACCAAAAGAGGAGAAGAGGCAGGGGATCCAGTGGCAGACAAGCACAGATGGCTGCTAATTAAAAGTTATGTTCTTACCATAACTATACATCTGTATTGTCCAGTTTCATTCTTCTTCAATGTATGGTCTGGATCCGACCCTCAAATCCAACTTGGCCACTTATTCCAGACTTAGGATCCAGCACTCGAGCTCCTCCCTCTACCATAATGCACTATTCCATCCCCAAAGCCTCAGATTAAGTTTGTTGCCCTGTCCCTATAGTAAAACAGAGACAGGAATAGTTTGGTAGAAAGACAGGGCTTAAACCTGGAACTGTAGGTTCCAATACAATTCAGTAGGTCTCTCCAGGAACTTGGATGAGGGATGGATAGAAGGGAAGTTGAGGAAGAATGAAAATGAAAAGCACAGATGCCTAGTTATGGTAAGAACATAACTTTTAAATCGGATATTGTCCTTTTCATTCTTCCTCAACATATGGGACAGAGTCCCCAGCTACGTTGATCTTGGGTGGCGCTCTTTGAAGAATATTCCGGAGTACTGCTGAACCATTAGCCAATTTGTAATAAGTAACAAAAGTATGAGCATTGGACCATATAGCTGCAGCACAAATGTCATCAACAGATGTTCTTGACCAGAAAGCAAATGATGCAGCCATGGATCTGGTTGAATGAGCCTTGGCAGGTTTAGATAATGTCATGCCTTTCTGAGAATAAAATCAGGAAATACAATCTGTTATCCAGTTTACTAGAGCAACTTTGGATACTGGATAACCTAGTCATTTTGTAGAAAAGGAAACAAGAAGCTGGTCTGACTTTCTGAATTGACCTGTCCGGTGAATGTAGAAACATAATTGTTTGTGCACATCAAGAAGATGCAGCGTGCATTCTTCTTTATTAGAAAATTTGGGATAGAAAATTGGTAAATTGGATTGTTTAATGTTATATTCTCAGAGGCCACTTTAGGTAAAAAGGAAGGGTTAGTCCGTAAGGAAACCCTATCATTAGGAAAAATTATGTAAGGAAATTTTGAAGAGAGAGCCTGGAATTCAGATATTATCTTTGCAGATGTTGGATCCCTGATGAGTGTGACAGGCAATCCAGAGTTGGCTCCAGTATCCAAGGAGGATAATGAAGATGAGACCATAGAAAGCGGGACCATACTTGCCAAGGCCAGAAGGGGGCAATGAAGATTACTGAGCTCTTCAGCCTTCTTGCTTTCTGTAAAAATTCTGGGATCAGGAGAAGAGGAAAGTAAGCATAAAGAAGACCTGAGGGCCAGTCGTAAACTAGAGCATCTCTCGGTGACTCCCCCCTGGGGGGGGGGGGTCAGAGTGACGTACCTGCTGCATTTGTTGTTGCAGGGAGTGGCAAACAGGTTGCAGCAAGGTCAGCCCCAATGCCAGAAAATCATCACCACAGATTGATTGACAGACCACTCATGGGGCATCAAAATGGATCTGCTTAGTTTGTCTGGTAGTACGTTGGTTTTCCCCGAAATATGCATTGCAGTTAGAAAGTGGTCTGATGAGATTGCCCATTCCAATACTCTCATGGCCTCTCTGCAAAGGGGTAAGACCAAGTTACTCCTTGTTTACTGATGTATCAGACAACAGACATGCTGTTGGTCTGAAGTGCAATAGTCATAAATGGAAAAGCAACTTGAAATGCCTGCAATGCTAATAGGACTGCTCTTGTCTATAGGACATTTATATGCAATTTGGTCTCTTGGGGAGACCGCAGGCCTTGAACTATTCTTTCCAAGAAATGCCCCACCCTCCCAAACTGAGAATCATCTGTGGTCACTGTAGCCAAAGGGGCTGGTAAAACAAATTGTCTGCATAGATGTACACCCATCATCGGATATGTTGTTTGCAAATTGGTGTTAGTCTGACTGGAAAGGATAGGTGTTGATATATAATGGACCATTGTACAGCTAAAGACCACTGTAGAACCCGGATAAAATAGCATGCCAAAGGGAGTAGTACAATGGCTGCTGCCATGGAACCTAATGCCTGTAGTACTGACCTTGCTGGAGGAGTTGAATGAGCAAGAAAAAAATGGACCTGACTCCTTATAATGGAGATACGATGAGGAGGTAAAAAGGCTATCTATTTTTCCATGTCTTAAAGAACACCAATGAACTCCAAGCTCTGGACTGGGATTAGGTTTGATTTGGCATGATTTATTGTTATACCCAAAGAATTGCAAATCTGGAGTAAATAGTCCCTGGCATGTAGAAGTAGATGCTTGGAGGGGGCTGTAAGGAGACAGTTGTCTAGGTATAGAAACACCTGGAATCCCTTTAGTCTGAAATGAGCTGCCACTACTGCCATGCATTTGGTAAACACCCTGGGAGCTGTGGTGAGTCCAAAGGGTAGGGCTCTGAACTGGTCACAAAGGCAGTAAATCAAGTGAACTATCTAATTACTGACCAACTGCCATTTTATCCCCCTTGTCAAAAATCCTAGAGAAACTCATACACTCCCAAGTTCTAAATTATCTCCTAACTGACAATCTCTTGGCTAACACACAACATGGTTTTTGTCCCAATCACAGTACCACCACAGCCCTTATTAGCTTTACCAACAATGTAAATCAGCAATCTCTCCAAGGCTTTCGACATGGTCTCACAAGCCAAACTCCTAAATGTACTCTCAAAACTCAACCTAAGCAACATCACAATATCATGATTCAAGGATTATCTATCCAACTGCCAACAAGCCGTAAAATGACAAAATTCCTTATCCCCACTTCTCCCTGTAACCTTAGATGTCCCACAGGGATCCATTTTTGGTCCTCTCCTCTTCGACATATTTACCAGTGACCTCCACAAAGCCACCTTCCATGCCAGCCTGATCCAATACACTGACAACTCCACCGTAATCTGCTCTGCCCCCTCTCTGTTGCAGAAAATTACCCAAGAATCCTTTACTGCTGTTGAATCTTGGTTAGCCGACTCACAGCTAATACTCAACCCTGAAAAAACACAACTAATGTTTTTTCATCCCACAAAAGCCATAGCCCCAATCCCCCCCTTTAAAATAATCTCTTCTAACAATACCACCATCTCACCAGTCCCACAGACCAAACTACTAGGAGCCGTCATAGATCACAACATGAAATTTGACAAGCATATAGCACAAACAATAACAAAAGTACACAAAAATCTCAGAACCCTTTACAGGTGCAAAAACTACCTCATCAACAACAGTAAAGCCATCATTGCAAGAACCCACCTAATTTCAACATTACACTATGCTTCTCCCATACTAATTAATCTAAACAAAGGTGACTTAAACAAACTAACCAACTGCTACAACAAAATTGCAAAGTTTGCCACCAACTCAGCCTTTAGGACCCATCATTGTCTAGCCTTCAGACAATTATCCTGGCTGGAATTACCAAACTTACTTACCTTTAACCAACTTACAACTGCCCAACAAATCCTATACCACCATGAAAAAACCCTGCCCTACAAGGCCTACTAAATCACCATACAAACAAACTTCTACTAAGATCCACCAACAAAGCACTAGTTGAACTTACCAAAAGCAGGGATAGCGCAGGTGACTCCTTCTACTCCACTGCTATTGCTAAAATATGGAATACCCTTCCTCTGGATATCCGGATCTTAGATAGTAGACTTAACTTTAAAAACATTCTTTGGTTCCACTTAGCCAGCTCTTGGAAATGTACCTGCACATACCCAGGATAATCTCTTCCCAAAGTAAATACTACACCTTAGCCTACATATACTCCCTGCTATCGTAACACAGACATCCCTGCTGTAACCTCCTCCTCTCCTCTAATACAGCACACCTATTTCCTACTCTGAATGCTAAACCTTCTATTCTATTCTTCTTCTTCTTCAAGCTCACCCCAGAATGTACTAATCACAGATTTCTTCTACTGTATCATTACCTCACAGGTTGCTGCATAGTATACACACAGAAATTCCCCAAGTCTACATTGGCACTGCACCAAATACTTATTCCTGTACAAATATCTGTATGTAATACCCACCTATCTGTAATGTAAATTACCGTATAACAGCTATACCCATTTTACTGTTCTCTCCTCAAGTTTTACGCATATTGTTTTTAATCATATTATTTTATTTCAATTGAGCTAGTAATGCAAAGTATTAATAACAGCTATATCCACATTACTGTTTTCTACTCAAGATTTTTATGTGAATTATTTTTTTTTAGCCAACTGTTTGTATCTTAATGGAGCTTTTCTCCCCAGGCCACTGTTGAAAATGGGCTTCTTGCCCAGTCGGACTCTCCCGGTAAACAAATGTAAAATAAATAAACAGATGTCAACGCTGTTTTCAGTATTGATTTTAGTATTCTAAAATATTCCTTACTAAGTTTTATTCGCATTTCTTCATGTTTTACTGTTGATCCTTCATCAGTTCCCAAATACTTCTATACTCCTCTTGCTCAAGTTCTTTCATATCACATTCCTGTCCCAGACTGATGTTTTCTTGGTGTTGCAGCTTTCCTGCTTTAAAGGTTGCTTTTGCACATTTATCAAGACCAACTGACATTCACCATGAGCATCTTGAACTTGGGGGTTTTGACAAATGTATTCAGAATGTATAGGTCCAGCACCAGTTTCCTCAACCACTCTTTTTTGGGTACCAGAAAAATTCTGTAGTAGAAACCTTTCAGTCTTTTTGAAGTAGGGACTCGTTATATGAAAGATGAATACAGCATTTGCCAGAGTATAAGTGGGAATAACAATGTATGGTCCAGCAGGTGAGGGGGAACCCCCTTGAATGGTGGCAGATGTTCCTTCTACTGCCACTTGTAACCTCTCCCAATGATGTTGAGCACCCATTTGTTGGAAACCAACAAAGCACTAGGTCACCTTTCTGAGAGCTAACTTTCAAGATGGGACACCTGGAAGAAGATTTGGGAAAGACAGGTGATGTGCCTTGGCATAGTCATAGGTTGGAAGGAAGGTGGCTTATGTTTTTTTTTTGGGGGGGAGCCCTCTTTTTAGGTTTGGCAGAGCTCTCATTCTGCCATTAACTTTTGGGGCCTTGTTTTTTGTTTGTCTGGGACTTCTCTTTCTTGGTCTACTGAAAATTATCCTGCTTAATAAAAGGAAACTTGGGAATAAGGAGCATTTTTGACTATCCTTGCATCAGTTTGCCTCTGTCATCCCAATGTTTAAGGATTTGGCAATCTGCTGTATAAAGCACACAATCAGAATCAAGTGGAGGATTCATAATCTAATTTTTTAATCATCAGAAAAGTTTTGACTGTGCAGCCAAGCATACTCCTTATCTCCACTGACCACTACATTTCTATTAACAGTACTGATCCCTTCCAAGGCACTCCTTAAAGCATATTTAGACACTTGAGAAACATCAGAAACAATTTCTTTGACATAGACTTTTTTCTCAGCAGAAAACGATGCAGCAAATTTGTCTAAAAAGAAGTTATTTACTTACCATAATGTTCCACCTGTGTTGTCCATATTAATTCTTCCTCAGCCATTGGGTTTGCATCTGATTCTTGGATCTGACTCGGCCATTACTATAGCTCATGGCCAACCAAAGCTCTCGAGCTCCTCCCTACCCACAATGCACCAAACCCTAACATACCTCAGATCTTGTTTGCTAGATGACAAACACTCACTTCTTGAGTAATGTACCTAACAAAGGAAAACCAGTATCTGGAGCTCCATACAAGACACAGTGGTGTCTTTATAGCATCTCATTCTTCCAGAAGTCCATGATGATAAAGTTTGGGGGTTGGTGGAAGGGAAGATGCGGAAGAATGAAAATGGACAACACAGATGGAACATTATATTAAGTACATAACTTCTTTATCTGATGTCAATTTTCATACATTCCTCAACCATTGGGATAGAGTCTCCAGCTATCTTATATCCCGGGTGGACTCTAAGGAAGGATATTCCTGAGCACAGCTGAAAAAAGGCTGCTCTTCCTCTCGAGACCAGATCCAATTTGTAATGAGTAATAAAAGTATGAGGATTAGCACAAGTAGCAGCTGCACAAATGTCATCCATGGAATAGCTGGATAAAACCACTGACGAAGTTGCCATAGATCTTGTACAGTGAGCTAGTAAGGGTTTTGGTAATGAAATGCCCGATTTATTATAGACAAAGGCTATGCAGTCTGTAATCCATCTTACCAGTATCACTTTTATTACAGACTTGCCCAATTTGTTATCTGCAAAAGATATAAATAACTGATTGGATTTTCTAATGTCTTTGGTTCTGTGTAAGTAAAAATGCAGCTGTCTATGAACATCTAGTAAATGCAACCTGTATTCGCCTTTGTTTTCAGATTTGGAGAAGAAAACAGGCAAGTTAATAGATTGACTGATACTGAATTCTGACATCACCTTAGGAAGGAAAGAAGGGTTGGTTCTTAGTGTCACCCTATCCTTATGGACAAACAAGTAAAGAGGTTTAGAGGACAACACTTGGAGTTCTGAAATTCTGCTGGCAGAAGTAATAGCCACTAGAAATAAGGTCTTCTAAGTCAAAAAATTTAGATCACATTCTCCAGCTGTTTCAAAAGGTGAATGGACTAAGACCTGTAGAACAAGGTTTGAATCACATGGAGGAGTAGGATAAGGTGGTCTAAGTAAAAGAGTACCTCTTAGAAAGGCCTTGCATATCTTCGCAGACGCTAAGGAAAAATTGTCAACTCCTACATGAAAATTAGAGATTGCTGCTAATTGAACTTTAATGGTAGAGGAGCTAGTTCCCTTATTAAAAATTTCTGCCAGAAATTCTAGCAGACTTTGTATAGGGGCTGAAAAGGGCTCAATACTTTTTTTGATGTGCCCAGCAAACAAACTTCTTCCACTTGCTTTTGTAGATTTTTCTAATGGAAGCTTTATGGGAGGGAAGGACAGGGATGACAGCATAGATTGTCTGGCTATTAACGGAAGTGGAAAAGCCATGCTGTCAGGTTTAGGTCTGAGATATCCAGGTGAACCATGCCTGTTGGGTAAGACATGAGTTCTGGAATTGGATCCAGAATCCAAGCTGGGTAAATCAGATGAGGCCAAAGGAAGGGGAACAAAACTTGTCAAGGCCAGTAAGGTGCAATGAGGATGACTTTGCTCTTCAATTGTGCATCTTTCTGAAAGAATTTGGGAGTCAGTGGGGTTGGTGGATAAGCATACAAAAGACCAGAGGGCCAATAATGGAGTACAACATCCCTCGGTGATTCCCTCACAGGGGGGATTAGGGAAAAGAAGCTGCTACATTTGTTGTTTAGGGAAGACGCAAAAAGACTGCAGTGAGGCTGGTCCCATTGATGGAAAATTACCTCTGTCACTTTTCTGTTGAGAAACCAGAATGTGTGTTGCTATCAGAAAGTGGTTGGATGGGATCGCCATTGCCACACTCTGAGGGCTTTTCAGCACATAGGATAAGACCCGGTTCCTCCTTGCTTGTTGATGTACCAAACTACTGACATGTTGTCTGTTTGGACTGCAATTGTTCTTAGAGGTACAGCATCTTAAAAAGCTTGCAGTGCTAAATTCTCCAGGACATGTATATGCAAATTGATCTCTTTGGGGGACCAAGTGCCTTGGACTGTTTTCCCCAGGAAGTGTCCACCCCACCCAATCTGGGAAGTGTCCATGGTCACAATGGCTTTGGGGTGAGGGAGAATGAATGGATGGCTTTATAAAAGCTGGTCTGTCTTTATCCACCATGAAAGGTAATGTTTGCATTTCTGTATGATCCTTACTTGAACTGACACTTTCTGATAAAGACTGACCATTACCCACTGAAGAATTCTCAATTCTCACTAGATGTCTCGCCAGAGGGACAAGAATTATGGCCGCCGACATTGACCCTAACGCTTTAAGAATTAGTCGAGCTAAAATCTTGGTGTTATGAATACTTTTTGTGACTTTAAAGTTTGAACTCTGTTTAGGGGACGAGAAGCTGTTGCAGATATTGTATTGAAAAGTGCCCCTATGAATTCCAGTGTCTGTGATGGATCCAAATGAGATCTGTTGTCAAAGGGAGCAAGTTTGGAGTACCTGGTTTCTTGCAGTTATGAGTAGATGTTTGGTCAGGGTGGTAATGAGCCAAACGTCTAAGAATGGAAACACCCGGAATCCTTGCAGTCTCAAATGAGCTGCTACCACTGCCATACATTTGGTGAACACTCTGAGGGCTGTGGTGAGGCCAAAGGGCAGTGCCCTGAATTGATAATGACAGGCTCCCCAGTTGGAAGCGTAAGAACTTAATGGACAGCCTGTTCATTCTTATGTGATAGTGCACATCTTAAACTCTATCAAACACATCCAACTGTCCTTGCCTAGAAAGGGCAGTATGGACTGAGCTGTGACCAACCAAAACTTTGAGTGATGAACTGACTTGTTTAAGTTGCTAAAATCCACAATTGATCTCCAGTCCCGTTTTCTTTGGCACTAAAAAAAATCTTGAGAAGTTCTGGATTCTATCTGATCTGGAGGGACCTTTTGGATGACTCTTTTTTTTCTAGCAACTTTTGTATTTGGACTACTACTGCTTCCTTCCTCTGACTGGCATGAAGTTGGGAATTTTTCATTGAGTTGGAGAAGGAAAGAAAAAGGGAATTATATAACCTCTGGAAATAATCCTCTGCACCCAAGTGTCTTTAGTGATATCTAGCCAGGCTCTCTGGTACAGGGATAAGCGACCCCTGATTGCCTCCAGAAGGGGACAATCAGGCCTCCTTCCAGGAGCATTGGTAGGGTCTATCAGAGAAAGTGTCCCTAGAGCCCTGGGTTTGCAGGCCACCTCTGCCACGAGGGTGGTATCTTCCGTTATTGTTCCCCCTTCTGCCTCTGGAGGAACCATCTCCACACAGATCTTGACAAGGTCCCTGGGATTTCTTGAACCACATATTTTCTTCCTGCACTGGTTCTTAGAAAAGGTCCTTTGGGGGGGGGGTCAAAAAACTCACTTCTAGAGCACAGACAGTCTTTCCATACTTCTTGCACCTGAAGAGTGTATTCACTTTTGGGCCAACCAGGGAAGATGCGTCAAAAGGAGCACTGACAAAAGAAGACTTGACGGCTCTGCAAAGTCACACAAGTGCATTCAGACATGTCTCCTTATTGAGATGCCTGAACCCGCTGCCCTTGAGGTACCCTCAGCTGCATTAGAGATAAGTCTCATGGACGTGCTTGAGATGGACTGAAGGGTTACCAATTGTGAGGCTACCATAGCTTCAGCCTCTGCAGTAGAGGACCCAGAAAGTATCAAATCTCTTTGAAACCTTATAAAGTGTGCCAAGTAATTTAGTAACCTAACAGCAAAGTTCACTGAAGCATAGACATGTTTTCTGAACCTGTCCAAAGCCCTGGACTCTCCATTAGGGGGATGGACAGTGGAACTTTGCTCCGCAAGTTCCTTCTTCATGGCCACCATCACAACCATGGCATCTACAGGCACTCCTTTGCTCCAGTATTCCCTTCCTGTCTGAGGTGCCAGCATTCGGTCTGGTCTCTTAGAGATGGGTTCAACCACATTAGGTTCCTTCCACACCCACTAAAGGATCAAATAAATGAGGTCATCAGCAGGGGGAGTCACCCAAGAGGTAGACAGGCCTGATCCAAATGCCTCCAGAGACACTAATTCCTCCGGGGAAGGGTTCTGGAAGGACCAACCACCCTGTTGCTTGAGAATCTCCAGAATGTCTCCAAAGAAGATGTCTTCGGGTGGTGATCTGGGGGATCCTTTCCCTTCATTAAAATCTTTGTCTTCCATGATAGATCCCTGAGGAGAATCCAAATGCCTTCTTTTGCACTTCCTCTTCTGGGGTACTTCCTCGGTGGGATGCTCCAGGAAAGTATCAGAACAGAGGGTAATATCCTGCTGGGTGGTCTGGAGGGTATGGACTGGATGTCCTTGTGGAGTTGAATGTCAAGGCTCTTGGCGCAAACACACATAGGATGTAGAAAATAGGTTTGAGGCAAGACAGACCCTCCATCCTGCCAAAGGAAAGAACACTCTCTCTCTCTCCACTACCTCGAAAGCAGACTGTCCAGGGGAAAAGGAAGCCGATGGAACTGAGAAGCCATGATTCTGTCCCACCAGCTCTGTCTGCCCTGAAGGCAACCCACCCAAGGCAGAGGCTGGGGCTGAGCCCAGGACCAAAGCTCCATGGGGCAGAGACAGCTCCGAAAACTTCTGAGTTAACCCCAACACTTCAGATCTGACTGGGACATTACGACTCTGAGAGCCACTCGGCTGTGAACTTGTTGGAGCCAGTGCACTCAGAGAAACTTTTAGATCTGAGGACACCAGCACTCTCGGATCAGAACCAGATGGTCTCGGTAGACTCAGATCCAAGGACTCCAAAACAAAATGGGGATTCCCTGGAATTCCGGATACTGGCTAAGACTCTTGCCACCCCTACAGTGCCTTTTTTTAGGCAAGGTTCAAATGACAAATTCACCACCGTAACAGTTACAAGCAAGCAAAATCTGAGGGTAATGCTACTCAATGCTAGAAGTCTAAACCTCAAAATGCATTCACTCTGGGCACTCCTTAAAATGGAGAACATCGACATCTGTGCAGTGACAAAGACCTGGTTCAAGGCTTCAGAGAGCACCCCTGCATTACCAGGCTATAATTCATACAACACCTTTCGGCCACCTAACCTGGACTGAAAGACTAAAGGCGGAGGCTTGTCCATATTCATTAAGGATATCCACACCTCCAGGCTAGTTGCTCAGCATAATGCATCTGAGATTATCCAAGTGCAACTAACTCTGGGAAAGGCCGCAATCCAAATTGTAACTTGCTACAGATCCCCCACCATGACCCAGGATTCCCACTCCTCATTTCTTGATACACTGAAAAATATTAGGGTACAACCGAACACCCTAATAATGGGCGATTTCAACTACCCCACCATTAACTGGGAAAACTACTAATGCACCAACTCTTTTGCTCAATGTTTTCTAGAATTCATAAATTCCAATGCCTTGGATCAACTTATCCACACCCCCACCAAGGGCAGCAATATCCTAGACCCGGTCATTACCAACATGGGCAATTCCACACCAGAGGTCAGTTCCTCGTTGGTCAGATCCGACCACAAGCTAATCACCCTAGACATCCACATCCCGCCCCCACCCCAATTAGGGAAACCACCGTAAAAAATTTCTCCAAAGCCAACTTCATGCTTCTTAAGACAGAAGTGGCAAACTTCACGACACCCATGCAGATGGACAATAGAGGTATGACTGCTGAATCCTACACAAATGCACTTTATAAGCACTTACACGAGTAAAAGACATAGGTAACCTCCAAACCCTGGACCCCACTCAGTTTGGGTTTGTAAAAGGTAGATCATGTCTACTAAACCTGATTGACTTCTTTGAAGCAGTCACCAGAGCTGTAGACGAGGGCAAGGTAGTGCACACAGCCTATCTTGACCTCGCCAAAGCTTTCGATACCAACCCTCATTCAGGAATTATAGATAAACTCACTAAACTGGGCATAAATCCCTATGTCACAAGATGGGTGGCCAACTGGCTCACTGACAGAACCCACACAGTAAAAGTAGCCGACTCCAAGTCCGACTTCAGACCAGTGATGAGTGGAATATCACAGGGTTCAATTCTGGGTCCTCTCCTGTTCGGCATCTACTTCTCTGAAGTATAAGCCAACACAGAAGGTCTTTGGCTAGGGTCATTGTTCCTCTCTGCTCATCCCTCATCAGACCCATTATAGAGTACAATTCCCCGTTTGGCATGTATCTCCCAAGACATCTACAACAATTGGAAAGACCACAGAAATGCCTCACTAAGAGGATTACCGGCCTCAAACAGATGCCATACGCAGACCGTCTCAAAAAAACTCCAGCTCTACTCTGTCGCATATCGCCTGCTCAGAGGTGATCTCTGCCTAACATACAAAGCTATGTTAAACCCAGAGCTGTTGGACATGCTACACTTAAAGAAATCCCAATCTCTCTGTACCACACACTCCAGGGACCTAAATCTTGTCACCAGAATAAACAGAACATGCTGGAGGGGTAGATTCTTGTCCCAGAGACTTCCCATACTCTGGAACAAACTACCCATTCATGCAAAACAAAGCCTCTCATTGACCATCTTTAAGAAAACTCTTGACGACTGGATGGGAAATAGAAAATTCACCCCAGGGATCACTTCAGCGGCACTGCTCGACAGGGGCACAGGAAAATTATTTTCTTGGGTGGTAAAAGCCAGGGAGCCTTTTTGGCTAGGCTTATATAAGCCTCAGGGCTGATAGCCTGGTACCTACCTATGAACTATGAACATATGTTGTCCTGTTTCGCCTTCATTCTGTACTGGTGGGAGCGCGTCCCTAGCACCATCTTTCTTTGGTGGCTCACAGGAGAACATTCTTCAGAACGGTGGACCCAAAGGAAGCCCTGTCCCTGGGGGGTCAAATCCACTTTTTAATGAGTGATAAAGGTATGAGGCCCTGCCCATGTTGCTGCATCACAAATTGTATCAATTGGCAATTTTGCATGAAAGGCAGAAGAGGTAGAAATAGCCCTGGTAGAATGAGCTCTTATTTTGTCGGGTAGTTGTTTGTTTATGGACTGGTAGGTAAATGTAATGCAATCTGACAACCATCTGGATAGAGTGGTTTTTGCCACTGGAGCACCTTTCTTGCAGTCTGAAAAGGATATAAACAATTGGTCAGTCTTTCTAAAGTCCTTTGTTCTGTGTAAGCAGAAACGTAATTGTCTATGTTCATCTAGTTGGTGTAACATATATTCTTCCTTATTGCCATACTTTGCGAAAAAAAACTGGTAAGTCTATGGACTGGTTTAAGTTTGATTCTGAGCATACTTTTGGTAGAAAGGACGGGTTTGTATTAAGTGAGATTCTGTCCTTATGGAATAGCATATAAGGAGGTTTGATGGACAATGCTTGTAGCTCCAAAACTCTCCTAGTTGAAGTGATAGCTACTAAGAAAATCATCTTCCAGGTTAAAGACTTTAGGTCACAGGATGATGCAGGCTCAAAGGGGGAAAAGGATTATATGGGATAATACAAACTTTAGGTTCCATGGGGGAAGACGTGGTTTAATGGGTGTTTTTAACAGGTTAGTACCTCTCATGAAAGCTTTACAGAGTCTGTGGCACATAATATTCGGACCCCCTTCTCCAAAGTGGAAATTAGAGATTATTGCTAATTGAAATGGAATAGTAGCTGCATCTACCTCCTCCAGAAAAAGCTTTGCTAAGAATTCCAGAATGGCAGGTATAGGTGCAGAGAAAGGGTCAATATGATTTTCTAAGGTCCAGGAGGAAAATATTTTCCACATGATGAGATATAATCTTCCCATAGAAGCTTTGCGAGAAGAAATCAGGATATGTTGCATTGAAGGTGAAAGGTCAGGTAGCCTGGCTATGTTGGGAATCGGAGCAGCCATGCTGTCAATTTGAGGGTTTGAAGAGATGGATGGAGCATTCCCGATGGGTAAGGCAGAAGATCTGGAACTGGGTCCAGAATCCAGGGCTCCTCCTGAAGATGAGGCCACAGAAAGGAGAACCAAATTTGGCGAGGCCAGTATGGGGCGACAAGTATTAAGGTCCTTTCCAATGTGCTGGCTTTCCAAAGAACTTTGGGTATCAATGGAAAAGGAGGGAAGGCGTAGAGAAGACCCAAGGGCCAATCGTGCACAAGTGCATCCCTTGGGGGCTCCCCCAGAGGGGGGATTAGGGCATAGTAGCTGCTGCATTTAGTGTTCATGGACATGGTAAAAAGGTCGCAGCAAGGCTGGCCCCATTTCTGGAAAATCATTTCTGTTATGTCTTGTTTCAGGGACCACTTGTAAGGCATCAGTATTGTCCTGCTGAGGTTGTCTGCTTCACGTTGGATTTCCCCGGTATGTGCGTTGCTACCAGAAAGCATTGGGAGGAGATTGCCCACTGCCATACTCTCAGGGCGTCTCGACAATGGGGGTAAGATCTGGTTCCTCCTTGTTTGTTTATAAGCCATACAACTAACATTGTCCATTTGGATCGCAACCATTCCTAGCGGAAGAGAGTCTTGGAATGCCTGCAAAGCAAGAAGCACCACTCTCATCTCTAGAACATTGATGTGCAAGTGGCCCTCGTGATCCTGCCAAGTGCCTTGGACTGTATTTCCCTTATAATGTTCCCCCCATCTGGGAAGCATTTATGGTCACTGTGGCTAGCAGTTGTGGAAGAACAAAGGGTCGACCTAAAGTCACTTGATTGGAGTGAGGCCACCAATGAAAGTCTCTTCTGCAAGATTCTGTTAACATGATCTGCTGTGACATCGGAAGTTCCTGACAAGACCACTGAGTGAACAGTAGCCACTGTAGAATTCTCATGTGTAGCCATGCTAAAAGAATTATGTTTATTGCTGCTGCCATGATGCCTAGTACTTTTAAAACTGCCCTTGCCTAAATCTTCTTTTTGAACAGAAGGTCTATAACCTGTCGCCGAAGGGCTTCTACTCTTTCTGGGGGAAGCTTTAGCAACATTTTTTGTATTGTCTAAATCCGCGCCTATAAAAACAATATGTTGAGATGGCAATAAGGCAGATTTTTCATAGTTTATTGTGATCCCTAAACGGGAACAGAGTTTTAGTGTGGTGTCTCTTGCTTCTGTTAGATGCTTGGTGGTGGCAGTTAGAAGCCAGTCATCTAGATACGGAAACACTCAGAATCCTAGACATCTCATGTAAGCCATAACAACTGTCATACATTTGGTGAACACTCTGGGGGCTGTATTGAGACCAAAGGGTAGAGCTCAAAACTGGTAGTGACTGGCTCCCAGCCAAAAGTGGAGATGACTCCTGGATGGCCTGTCCATTGTTATGTGACAGTATGCATCCTGGAAGTCTATAGAGCACATCCAATTGTCTTTTCCCAGAAAGGGAAGTATCGACTGCAGCGTCACCATCCGGAACTTTGTCTTTGTTACAGACTTGTTCAATCTGCTGAGATCCAGTATGGGTCTCCAGTCTTCTGTTTTCTTTGGAACTAAAAAGAACATTGAGTAAGTCTTGGCTCCTATTTGGTCTGCAGGGACCGCTTGGATGACTCTTTTTTAGCAACTTTTGTATTTCTAGGGCTGCTTGTTTCCTGCAAATGGGTGGGACATCCGGAATGTTTTTTATGTTTGGGATGGGGAAGGAAAAGGGTATGGAGTAACCTCTGGATAGAATGCTTTATACCCATTTGTCTTTTGTTATTTTTTTGCCAGGCTTCTGGATACAAGGATAAGCGACCCCTGACTGCCACCAGAGGTGGACAGGTGGGTCTCCTTTCAGGAGCACTGGAAGGGCTTGCCAAAGAAAGATTCCCTCTTACCCTGGTTCTGCGGACCCCCTCTGCCACATGGATGGCATCTTCCATTACTGCTTCCCCTTTGCCCCGGGGAAGAACCACCACATGTGTCTTGAAAAAACTCTCTGGGATTTTCAGAACCACATTATTCCTCTCTTTTGACCTTTTGGATAAGGTTTAGATGGTAGGGAAAAATGGACTCCTACGGCAGAGAGAGTCTTTTCTTCTTGCTCATACCTGGATATTGTGTCTTTAACTTTTGGCCTGAACAAGGACAAGCCATTAACCAAGGAAGATTTAAAAGGCTCCGCAAAGTTACACAAGTGCATCCAGGAATACCTCCTTAGGGAAATTCCTCACCTATGCTGCCCTACTCGCTCCATCAGCTGCGTATTCAATGAGTCTCATGGAGGAGTTTACCACTGAATTTAAGGAGGAGAGCTGGCAGGATACTTTATCTGATACCCCCCCAGCTACTGAACCTTGGAGAGTATCTCCTAGCTCCTTCAGGAGATCCCTCTGTAACCTGTTAAAGTGGGTGAGATAATTCAGCGATCTGAGAGCAAATGTCACTGAAGAAAAGGTGCGCTTTCCATATCTGTCCATCGTACAAGACTCTTTGTTCAGAGGATGGACAGAAGAGGACATCTCTGACAATTCCTTCTTTGTAGCCACTGCCACCACCACAGCATCTACTGGCACACCTTTTGTTAGGAAGGCTTTATCGATGGGGGATGTAATAAATTTATTCGCCCTCCGAGGGACAGGCTCCACTGAATCTGGAGACTCCCATGCTTTTCGACAAACTAAATCCATAAGCTCAACGAAAGGCGGAGACACCCAAGTCGCGGAAGGGTGAGACCCAAAGGCCTTCAGGTAGACAGACTCCTCTTCAGAAGGGTTGATGGGCTTCCAGCCACCTCTCTGTTTAAGGATTTCTAGGATGTCTGCAAAGGAGGCATCCTTAGAGGGTGACCATGGGGATCTTTCTGAATCATCAAAGTCTGTGTCAGATGTGACAGACTCCTACGGGGAGTCCAAATGCTTCCTCCTACATAATCTCTTGCAAAGAACCTCCTCAGAAAGATATTCTGGAGAGGTTTCGGAAGAGAGGGGTTTGCCCAATGGGGCATCCTGAGGCTTGGGTCTCCATGTCTGTGTTGATGCGGTTGTGCTGAGATAGACACCGGAGCCTTGGGGGAGGAATGGTAGGATCTGAAAATGGATGTACCCGTGGGGACAACACTCTCCTCATTGCCTCGAAGGCCCCCCATCCATGTTCTGTGGCAGCTCCTGGTTCCAAAGAACCAGAAGGTATCCCGGCACCAAGGGGGGTTGGCTCCGAGGCCAATGTGGGAGCCGAGCTCACATGCGCCGAAGCCCCACAAGGCAAGTTCGGATCTGAAAAATGTCCGATCCGACTGTCCTCCCCAGACCCGACCGGAGAATGTTCGCTCCTAGACTCCTCAGACAGCACCAAGAAAGTCAGAGAAGTCGGGGCCGAAGATCCCAGAACAGCTCTCGGCTCCGACGGTTCCACTACTATCACCTCCATGCATTCCAGCTCCGAGACCCCGAATCGGGTCAGAGGAGGAATCGGTGGTGAAAGAGTAGGTCTGGTTGGTTCTGAAATCCTCTGGGTCGGCTCCGACAAAAGTTTGGATAGTGCCGGTGTCCTCAAGAGTCTCCGCACCATGCGATCCACATTGTCATCAGAAAGGCTCTTGGAGGATCGAGAGGAGGGAGCTGGAGATTTTACAGTTTGTAAAATAGGTGACCTTAGTGTCAGAGAAACCGGTTCCAATTCTGGGGGCCAGCTCCAAACTTGAAACACCAACGGGTGCGATGTAGAAAGAGCCGAGGAGGATGGTCTTTCGGGCCCGAAAGATTTTGGGTCTATTGAAGATATCTTCAGCAATTTCTTTGATGGCACCGATTGATCTGAAGATGTAGAAGATGATCTTTTCGAAGTTTTGTCCAATTTTTGAGAGGGAGAAGTAGTCTTTTTTTGTAGGGCTCTGACCATCTCCTAAGGCCTCTGAAAGGGAAGTTTTCAGCAATCCCTTTAAGATTAACTTGTTCTTTCTCTCAAGAAGGACCTTGAAACTAAAGGAGTGGCAGATTGAACAAGATTCCTGTAAATGTACTGTTCCCAGGCAGTATACACACACATTATGACCATCTGTAATTGACATTTTCTGGTTGCACTTCGAGCACTTTTTAAACCCTGAGGGTTTTGTATCTTTTGGTTGCTTAGACATGGTACTATCCACAAAAAACAAACTAACACTACAACTACTGTAAATAAAAAGGGCAGTGACTGGAAAGAACGCCCTCTAACTTAAATGGGCTCAGCCGCTCTCTAACTGAAACGAGCTAGGTCAGAAGTAATAGACATACTCTAGACAAAGAGAAAACCCACTACTATATTTATATATTTATATATCTTTAACAAACTATGCAAAGGTATAAAAGCACACACACACTAGTCAAACTGTAACACTTTAGATGAAAAAATAGTTCTAAAAGAGAAACTGCTAACTTGATAGTAAAATATCAAAACCCATCAAGGGGAAAAAGGTCAAAAAGAGTACAACACTCTGCCAAAATATCAGGTTTGAAACAACCCAGAAAGCTAACTACGAACAGAAGTCAACACCTAGCTGCTCAACAAACGAGCCTAAAGTGTAAAAATTTTTAACGCTCTCAAAGGAAAGTCAGGATAGGGAGAAACGAATTAGATCCAAAATCCAGTCCTCTACAAGTACGGCAAGTGCACGGCTCAAAGGCAAAAGTATTAATCAAAAAAAGATAGAGCCAACACAACGTGGTGTATAGGCAAAGATTTATTATCCGAAACCGGTCTGTTTTCTTGCCATATGATATAATAAATCTTTGCCTATACACCACATTGTGCTGGCACTATCTTTTTTTGATAGAAATAAATTAGGCCTAAATATAACGACGGCCAGAGTATAAACAACACACTCGAAAAAAAAACTTGAAATAAGCTTTTTAAATAAGCTAAAGCTAATATACTAGTTATTTAAATCTCAAAAGGAAAAGAAATAAAATATTTTAAGCAAAATGGTTATATAAAGAGAAAAACACTTAGCCAGAGCCAGTTGAATCACCCAATCTGTTTTAGTGGCAAACGAGATCTGGAGAATTCCCTACAGCATAATGGGATAGGGGGTAAGCCACAAGCTAGTTGGAGACCTCGAGCTTTTGTAAATGGCCGAGTCGGAACTGAGGATCGGTTCTGAATCCACCAGTACAGAATGTAGGCAAGACAGGACAACATCACATCTATTTATATGCACACCCCAAACAGACACCAGCCTGGTTAACAACAGGAAAAACAATACTCCTACTTAAGAGCAAAGTGCAAGCTATCCTAAAAACTATAGGCCAATAACTTGCCTTCTGACAATGTATAAACTTTGTACAGGAATTGATGCCGAAAGAGTTTATACTGATTTAGAAGAAAACTCAGTCATGGCAATTGAACAAAAGGGTAACAAAAGAAAGTCATATGAAACAAAGGATAATTTTTTGTTAAATAAAATCATAATGGAGAACTGTAAAAAGGGGAAGAAACTAAGTATGACATGGATATACTACAAAAAAAAGCATGTGATAGTATCCCACATGCATGGATAAGAGAGTGCTTAAAAATGTATAAGATACATTCTACACTGATCGATTATATTACAGCGACCATGAAACAGTGATAAACCACTTTGCAGTTAAGCCATCATAAAGGACTAATTATTATTCCAGGAATAAAAATTCAAAGGGGGATATTCCAGGGTGACTCTCTGTCACCACTGCTCTTTTGTCTTGACCTTAATCCATTAAGTTGTTTACTTAACAGATTAGGTCATGGCTATAATTTGGCTCCCAGAAAACAACAAAGTGTAAAGACTTCTCAAAATCTTTTTGTAGATAATTTAAAACTGTATAATTCATCAGATGAGGAAATGAAAGCACAACTGCAAAAGGTCAAAACTTTTTCAGATGATATAAGAATGTCATTTGGTCTTGATAAATGTGCCAAAGCAACCTTTAAAACAGGAAAGTGGCAGCACCAAGAAAACATCAATTTGGGACAGGAAATAAAAAAAAATCAAGCAAGGGGGAGTGTATAAATATTTGAGAATTTATTTATTTACATTTGTTTACCGGAAAAGTCCAACTGGGCCAGAAGCCCATTTTCAGCAGAGGCCCGGGGTGAAAAGGTCCACAAAAACATAAGCAAAATACAATAATTAGATAATACAATAGTATACATATAGTAAGATGCAGAATACACATAATCTAGTTAGCCTACACAAAGAAGTATCCAATACAGTTTCCTAGTAGATACAGGTTCAAAAAAAAACTCGCAAGCATTTCAGTGAAGATCACTGTTTGAAAAATAAAATTAGTACTATGTACATATTAAATAATAATCATGAACAAATGAGACTTCCTTTATATGTAGTAGTTTGAAACTGGTAGACTCAGGTGTGTTTTGGAGGGTGTGGGTTAGAGAGGTCTATAATTTGGCTATTTGATTTGAGAATAGGGCTTTACTGTGAGTGTTGTTAGCTTTGTTTACTGTGAGAAAGTTTCTGTCTGCAGATCTTAGACTTCGTGGACATGAGTAGGGAACAAGTTCCTTGAGGGATGGGCAGTTGTCAGGATGGAAGATGATACTGTGTGTGAAATGAAGTTGGTAGAGATGGAGAAGGTTAGCTAGCTTGAGCCAATTTATGTAGAGCAATACAATGGTGGGTTTGGTGGGGAAAGTCGGCTGCGAAGCTAGCTACTTTGTTGTAGCAAGTTTCCAATTTGGTTAAGTCTGATTTTTTTAAGTTGGTAAAAAGGGGGAAAAATACAGGAACGTAGAGAGGGGGAAGATTTTGCATCTGGCTAGTCTGGTATTGTCAGTGAGAAATGGCTTGCTTCTGTACAGTGAGCCAAGTGTGACATGAACTCTCTTAATTGTGATGGATATGTGTTGGTCAAATCTGAGTTTGTTGTCGATTGTCTCACCAAGGAGTTTTGTATGCTCAACTGGTTGGATGACTGTGTTGTCTGATGAAGGATCAACACTAAAACATGAACAAATGCAAATAAAACTTACTAAGAAATATTTTAGAAGACTAAAATTAATCCTGAAAACAGTGTTGACTTCTAGGAACAAAATCCAAGCTATAAACCAATTTGCTCTTCCTGTCCTAACTTACAGTTTTGGAGTGAATGACTAGCCCCAAAAGGTGTTGGATCAGTTTAACAGGAAAACAAGAAAGGTGTGTTATGCTCATAAAATGATTTATAAAAATCAGTGCATAACAAGACTATATATTCCCCGTTATGAAGGATGTATGGGCTTCCTCAAAACTGACTACATTTATAGATTAGCAATCGTGGGACTGCATACATATCTGCTGATCTCACAAGACCCAAACATAGTGAATGTTTTAAAACATGAGGAGAAAAAGTCTAAGATGGCTTCCCTGCTTAGTTTAGCAGAAGCATATCAGTGTCAAGTGGGAACAGAAATCAAACCAAAAGTAGATAATAATCAGCAGCTGAATGTGCGAAAAAAAACAAAAGAATATAAGGTGAAGGATCAGATGAGAAGGCAAGAAATGTGGAAAATGCATAAATACAGTTGCAAGTACAGAAAACTCTTGGAACAACCTCCTGTTGATCAGGATCGAACACAGGAATGGTTAAGGAGAGGTGAATTTAAACCAAAAGACGAAAGTTTAATATTGGTGACCCTAGATAGTGGACTACATACATGATGGTTTACAAAGTCCATTCAAAATGTGAAAGAAACAGACAAATGTTTTGTAAAACAGAAGTGAAAACAGTCGTACATCTTGTTGCTTGTTGTGATATACTAACGGCAGAAGGACTGTATACCAAAAGGCATAATAATGTGGCAAGAGTATTGCAATGTGGATTGTGCAAACATTGTAATATTCAAGTAGATGAAAAAACACTGGAAACATGACTCACAAAGCATTATAGAAAATGATGAAGTTCATACCACATCGGATCACCCATTACCAACTGTTCATAAAATAGATGTGAGAAAAACAGATATAGTAGTAGTCCATGAAAAGAAGACAAAAGTAGCACTGATCATTGAAATTGCTACACCCAGTGACTACAGTATCTTATGCACAGAGAGACACAAAGTTATAAAAAAACAGGATTTGCAGGCAGAAATGAGGGCAATGAGGACAAAGGATACCCAGACAGATCCAACAGTAGTAGAAGTAATGGGGTCTTATAAAAATCTAATTTACAATCATACTTAGATATGCTACCAATACATGTAAGTCCATACGACTTTTAGAAGGAGTCATTACTTGGCACATTGTGGGTGCTGCGAACAGCACTTCTGGTTTACATCAAATATTGAAACAATACTAATTTCATGAACATTAATCATATTTTGACTTAGGAATGGGGTCCATTCCCATCATGGTATTAGAAACTCAAAAAACTTGGAGAAATTAAAAAGAGACCACTGAGTTGCTAAGGTCCACTGATGAATTCTCATATGATATCTTGCTATCAAAACTAGAACTATCACAGTGGACACTGACCCCAAGGTCAGTAGAATCAATCGAGCTGACAGAAAAGAATTTTGAATTATCTTTTTGACTTGAAACTGAATAGTCTGTACCCTTGGCAAGGGAAAAGACTGTCATTGATACTGTATTGAACAAGGCCCCTATAAACTCTAATGTCTGTGATGGTTCTAAATGAGATTTGTTGTGGATGATAGTAATAACTAGATGAGAGCAAATTCTGGTGGACACAGTGTCGAGCTTTTATAAGAAGATACATGGTCAGAGTGGTTATCAGACAGTCATCCAAGTATGGAAGCACCCACAATCTCTGCAGTTTTTCCGTGGTGCCAGGATCCTGTCTGATCTCTTAGGAATTGGGCCAACAGTGTCGGGTTTCTTCCATGGCAGCCTAGAGATCAAATCAATGAGCTTGTCAGCAGGTAGAGTCAACCAGCAGGTAGATGGGACAGACCCAAAGGCATCCAGGAATACAGACCCAAAGGCATCCAGGAATACAGACCCAAAGGCATCCAGGAATACCAATTCCTCTTGGGATGGGTTATCAGTAGACCAGCCACCTCTTTCTTTGAGGTTTTCCAGGATGTCTCCAAAGGATACATCATCGAGTGGTGATCTTAGGGATCCTTCCCCCTCATCAAAATTGGTATCTTCGGTGATCGACTTTTGAGGAGTGTCTAAGCGCCTCCTTTTGCACTTTCTCTTCCTAGAGAATTCTTTGGTGGGATGTAGCAATGAAGTATCAGAAGAAATAAGGATACCCTGCTGGGTAGCCTGGACACTTTGGGCTGGCTGTCCCTGTGGAGTAAAGTGATGAGGCTCAGGGCACAAAGGCACAAGGGACCCGAGGGAAGATCCGAGGGGGGAGGAACTGTCAGTCCTCCTGAAGCAGAGAACACTCTATCCATCACTTCAAAGGCAGACTGCTCCAGGGAGAAGGAGACCAATGGACCTGGGAAGACATGCTTCTGGACCATCAACTCCCTCTGCCCTGACGGCAATCCATCTGAGGCAGAAGTTGGGGCCATGCTGTCCAATGCTGAGGGTCCTAGAGCTAGAGACAGCTCCAAAAACTTCAGAGTCAACTCCAACACTTTGGATCTGACAATGATGCTTCAGCTCCGACAATCCTCTGGTTCTGACACACTCAGAACCAGTGCACTCGGAGAAAGTATCTGAGTCAAAGATTCATACTGTAAATCTTTGGATTCAACATGGACAGTCCTGGAATATTTGGATCCAAGGGCTGTGAAGCCAAGGGTTGGATTGGAGAAGGAGCCAAGTTTGGTGGGGCAGTACTGGTACGGACCTCCAGACCCAAAGGGGAAGGAGCCGTGAGAACTTCCATCTAATTTTGTACTGAAAGAAACTTCCTCATCATCCTATCCACATCAGTTTCTGTCAGGCTTCTGGAAGAATGACAAGATGAGGCCACTGATGTGATCTAGAGTGTCAATATCTTTCCAAAACAGGAGATGGCACTCAGGAAGGGGCCAGATCCAAGGAAGATGCATACCTGGTCCGAGGTAGCTGTTTTGGATCCAAGGGTATAGGATCCTATGAACTGGATAGTAAATCCGACACAAACAGATCCAAAGATATAGTTCTCGGATCCGACTTTTTAGAAACTTTCCAAGCAGGCTCTGCAGTCAGATCTAAGGATGGAGAGGAAGATCCAGAGGCATCTGACTGCTTTTTTCCTGTGCTCTTTGTTGGAGGATTAAGCCCCAGATAGAGATTCCAAAAAGGCCGTAGGTAGTAGAACTTTCAGAATTAGCTACTTCTTGCAGTCTACTAGAGCATGAAGATTAAATACTTTACAAACCTCACAGTCAATGCTTAAATGAGCAGGCTCCAAGCAACAGACTCATAAATCGTGGGTATTAGATTTTTTTGCCCACACTGCTTACATTTTTTAAAGCCCGAAGGCTTTTCAGCCATCTTAACAAAATATCTTCTCTGCAAAACAAAAGAGAAATAAACTTTTTTTTTTTGAAAAAGGGAGGAAGAGAGGAAATTGCCAAGTATGGTAAATGGAGAATACCAACAATGGTAATCAGAAAGGGAAAGACAATACCAACAATGGCAGATTAAGAAAACATTACAGTAGTGTAGGATAAGGGGGAGAAAAATAGTATTTATATGCACGGTAAGAAGAGAAAAAAATATAAGGTTACAGTATTCAAATTACTAATCACTTATGCAATGCTTAAGAGCTCACAGCAACCACATCTGTACTGAAAGGTGGAAAACAAGATCTAAGGTATATTAAGGGAATACAGCATTATGGGTAAGGGTGGACTCCAGAGTTTCATGTGGCCACTAGCTGTAAAAAAGCATCTGAGTCAGATTGGAGGGTCAGATCTGAACCCAGTTGTTGAGTAATGAATGAAAATTGACATCAGATCAAAAGTTATGCACTCCCCATAATGATGCATCTGTTTTGTCCTTCCTCAACAGATGGGTCTCGGGTCCGGATTTGGTCACTTCAATAGACTTTGGCGCCTTAGCTGATGCCCCTACCCTTACCCATAATCCTCTCCTGAACTTGGATTATCTCAGATCGAGTTTGCCCTCCATTTAGCCTACCATCTTGTACCTACAAAAAATCCAAAATAAACCACATTCCAGTTAAACTAAAAAGAAAGAAGAGTAAGGTTGGAGTTCATACAGCAAGATAGGCAGGAATCACCCCTCAGGGCAGTCTTACCATAACGTTCCATCTGTGTTGTTCATCTTCTTTCATTCATCACTGATGGGTTTGGTTCCAAGCCCTCGGAACCGAGTCAGCCTTTTTACCAAGCCCGCGCCAGCCAAAAAAACTCTTGCGCTAAGTCTCTACTCAGAATGCCCTTCTCCCTGTTACCTCAGATCGAGTTGGCTAGAGAAAAAGAAGTAAAGCCGAGGCCACGTCTGCGCAAATACCATAAGGCACCACTTAGACCCAAAGCATCCCCCAGGAGCCTTTGGAGGGGGAAGAAGGGTGGGAAGTTATGGATGAAACAAGATGAACAACACAGATGGAATGTTATAGTAAGACATAACTTCTTTATCTGATGTTAATCTTTTTTCCATTCATCACCGATGGGACAAAATCCCAAGCTACCTTGAAATCCATGGGTGGCCCTTATGGAAGAACATTCCCGAATACCACTGAGCCAAAGGCAGCTCTCCCTCTGGAGACCAACTCCAATTTGTAATGACTGATAAAGGTATGAGGCTTAGCGCAAGTAGCTGCTGCGCAGATGTCATCCATAGAAGTCCTGGAATGGAATGCTATATATGTTGCCATAGATCTAGTAGAGTGAGCTTTAACTTTTGGCTTAAGTTCAGTATTGAGGGAATAGATGAAATTGGTCCACTATGTAATCCTGAAATACTGAAATCCCGAATTTCAGTATTTCGAAATTACGTGGCCGAAAACACAAAATTCTGAAACCTGCAGAAGCGCGAATTTCAAAATCCCAAACCTCGGAGATGTTGAATTAGCACTTCTGCTGGTGTGGTGTGTAAATGGATGGGTGGAAGTTTAGGTAAGTATGTATGCGTAAGTGTGTTGTTTAGGGCTTTAGCGTGTGTAAGTGTGTGTTGTGACTGTGATGTGTGTGTGTGAGGGACTGTAAAATGTGTGGGTGTGAGTTTCCTTTGTGTGTCTGTGCGATCTCGGAGTTAGAATATTTAAATAGGGGAGGTGTGGGGGGCACAGCCCCCCACATGGGGGGTGCAGGGGGGATTGCCCCCTTGCTTATCTGTAGTGTAGGATTATATATTTGATTGTGGAGGGAAGTTGTGTGTATGTGTATGTGTGTGCTGTATGTGTAGAGTACGTTCGGGATTTTAAATTTCTGGGTTATGGGGTTTCGGGATTTTGTATTGTAGTTGTATTTTCGGCTATGTAATTTCGAAATACTGAAATTCGGGATTTCAGTATTTCGGGATTACATAGTGGACCCGATGAAACATATACAGTCCCTTAGCCATCTTGATAACGTAAACTTAGAAACAGCTTCTCCCATTCTGGGCCCAGAAAAGGAGATGAAAAGCTGTTCAGATTTACGGATAGGTTTGGTCCTGTCTAGGTAAAATTTCAACTGTCTATGTACATCTAAGGACTGAAGGCAATACTCTTCTATTGGCAAAATTCGGAAAGAACATTGGTAGGTCAATGGTCTGGTTAATGGAGAATTCAGAAACAACTTTGGGAAGAAAAGAAAGATTTTCAATAAGCAATAAGCTTCAATTTGCAGTAAACCAAAAGTCATTAAGTCAGGAACCATAAATCCAAATGTATAAGAACAAAGCGTTTATTGTGAGCTTTCGTCAGGTCACCACCACCTTCTTCAGACAATAACAGTTAAAAAAACTCAAGCCTATTTATACTAAAGATCTAAAAAAAAGCCCAAAAAAAACAAGCAACTCAAGCAATCTATCAATTAGTGGGTTAATGAAAACTAAATACATCAATGATGCTGAAAATGACCACTGGTCAATGTGCATTTTGGATTGTTTAAACTCTTTGAATTAATGTTATGTTTTCATGAGCATTAAAAGTAGAATTAAGCTAAATAAAAACATTTAATACATTCAAAATATTTAAGTTATTTAGGTATTTAAAAATATTAAGAATTATATGTGATTACAGAGCATAATCTGTGGCAGTAACTTGAATATGAAACTTACTGTATATATAGTGTAGTGTATTATATTACAGATTATTCTGTTGTAGAGTATATCACAATATATAAATAGATAAATAAATAGATATTCTTGCAAATAAATAAATAAATAGATAAACGTAGATGTAAAAATGACAAGGAATGAATAAATGGATAAATAAGTAGATAAATAAATAAGTAAATAAGTAAATAAATAAATAAATTTTTTGAACACAAGAAAAGAAAGATTCATCTGAAGTGATATTCTGTCTTTCTGAAAAAAATGATAGGGCCTCTTGATACACAATGCCTGCAGCTCCGAGACTATTCTGGCAGAGGTAATGGCTACCAAGAACAAGGATTTCTCTGGTCTCTGAGGGATCGCCTCAATGGAATCAGGGTTCTTCCAAGGGCGCTGCAAGACAAGCTGGACAAGCTCGTTGGCAGGCGGGGTCACCCAAGAGATAGAAGGCCGGGCACGAAAAGCCTGCAGGAACCCGGACTCCTCAGACGAAGGGTTGGAGGGCTTCCAGTCACCTCTCTGCTTTAACAATTCCAGGATGTCTCCGAAGGAGACATCATCAGAAGGTGACCGTGGGGACCCTTCATCATCATCATAATCTGTGTCTTCCATTAAGGACTCAGGTGAGTCTATGTGCTTCCTCTTGCACATATTCTTTCGAGGGGGCTCCTCAGTGGGGGTCTCTGAGGAGGATTCGGAAGAGCTGGTACCCTGGGGGTGTCCCGGGGGGGTGGTCTGTGACAGCTGTAGCTCGGGGGAGAAAAAAAGAAGTTATGTACTCACCATAACGTTCCATCTGAGTAGTTATACTTCATTTTTCTGCAACCTGTGGGTATACGGATCCGTATCGGATCCGAGCCGGCAACTTTTTTTTTTCTAGCATCTGCTCCAAGCTCCGTGCTCCTCACCTTACCCATAATGTCATACCATCTCCTATCTTCCCTCAGATCGAGTTTGCTGTAACTAAAAACATAAGCAACTCAACCCAATAAACCAAACCTGAAAAGACAGGACAAGGTCCAGGGGACGGAGGGAGGGAATGTTGCAGAAAAATGAAGTATAACTACTCAGATGGAACGTTATGGTGAGTACATAACTTCTTTATCTGAAGTAGTTAACTTCATTCTGCAACCTGTGGGATAGAGTCCCCAGCTACTCCGATCCTGGGAGACCCTTACGGAAGGATATTCCTGAGCACCGCAGAGCCAAAGGATGCTCTACTCCTCAAAATCAGATCTAATTTGTAATGGGAAATGAAGATATGTGAATTGGCCCAGGTCGCTGCTGCACAAATATTGTCCAAAGGTACCCTAGACCAAAAAGCAGCAGACGTCGCCATGGACCTGGTAGAGTGAGCCTTAACAATACCAGGAAGAGATAAACCTTTGCTTTGTAGGCATGTGAAATACAAAGAGTGATCCATCTGGCCAAAGAAACTTTAGAAATAGCTTTTCCCATAAATGCTTTGGAAAAGGAAACAAACAATTGGTCAGTCTTGCAGAAAGACTTCGTTCTATGAAGATAAAAACAAAGCTGTCTATAGGTTCATAGGTTGATACTAGGCTATCTGCCCTAGGGCATTTACAAGCCTAGCCAGAGTGTGTTTGGCTTTCACCACCCTTCTTAGATTAGTTGACTGTGCCTCTGTATAGTAGGTCACAGAAGATAGCCCATTTAAGGTTAGTTTACCGTGCCTCTGTCTAGCAGTGACGCATAAGAGATCCCAGGGGTAAATTTATGATCTCCCATCCAAACGTCAAGATTCTTCTTGAAGAGGGTCATTGAGGGGCTCTGTCTGACATGGATTGGGATTTTGTTCCAGAGTGAGGGGAGCCTCTGGGATATGAATCTGTCCCTCCAGCATGTTCTATTTATTTCTGTGCTGAGGTTTAAGTCACTGGAGCGTGTAGTTCTGATGGATTTGGATTTCTTGAGGTGGAGCATGTCCATTAATTCTGGGTTGGACATGGCTTTATATGTCAGGCACAGATCGCCTCTGAGTAGGCGGTAAGCAACTGAGTAGAGCTGGAGTTAAACAAATGGAGTTTGTATTCACCTTTATTTTGGAAGTTAGGAAAGAAAACGGGCAGATTAATGGACTGGTTTATGTTTGCTTCAGATGCCACTTTAGGTAAGAAGGAAGGATTAGTATGGAGGGAGTGGCCTATCCTTATAGAAGACCAAACACGGAGGCACGGCAGACAGAGCCTGAAGCTCAGAAACCCTCCTAGCAGATGTAATGACGACTAGGAAAGCGGTCTTCCAGGACAAACATTTTAAGTCCACCGAAGCTGCAGGTTTGAAAGGTGGAGCCATCAAAGCCTGTAAAACAAAGGTAAGGTCCCAAGGAGGCACTGAATCCTTGACAGGTGGACATAACAGAAAAGTACCTTTAAGAAAAGCCTTACACAGCCTAGAGGAGGCTAAGGCCATGTTGTCTTCACCAACGTGAAAACTGGAAATGGCTGCCAATTGTACTTTCACTGTGGAGGAACTAGTTCCTTGCTGAAAGATGCCAGACAGGAAATCCAACACCACTAGAACAGGGGCTGTAAAAGGATCTATTTTTCTCTGTGAGGCGCAAATGGAAAAGCACTTCCATTTACTGCAATAAAGTTTCCTAGTGGAGTCTTTAAGAGAAGCCACCAGAATGGATTTTACCGGGGATGAAAGACTGGAGCAACCAGGCTGTCAGCTTGAGGCTGCCCAGATCGGGCGGACGTGCCCCCGACAGATGGGAGATTAGATCCGGGCAGGGATCCAGAACCCATGGGGGAGCTAAGAGATGAGAGAAAAGGAATGTGAACCAAACCTTACAAGGCCAGAACGGGACAATGAGGATTACTTTGCACTGCAGTTAGCAAGCTTTCTGAAGAAACTTTGGAATGTGTGGCAATAGTGGATAAGCATACAGAAGCCCGGGGGGACAAGCATGGACTAGAGCGTCTCTGGGGTCTTCCCCTGATGAGGGAATCAGAGTGAAGAACTCGCTGCACTTCGTGTTGGAAAGAGATGCAAAGAGATCGCAGCAAGGCTGACCCCATGCAAGGAAGATCTCCTCCACTAATGACTGTTTCAGAGACCACTCGTACGGCATCAGAATGGCCCGACTCAATCTGTCCGCTAAAATGTTGGAGCACTCCGGGATGTGCGTTGCTATCAGAAACCGACCAGTGGAAATTGCCCATTCCCACACTCTCATGGCCTCGCGACATAGGGGGTAGGATCTGGTTCCCCCCTACTTGATATACCAGACAACCTACATGTTGTCTGACTGAACTGCAATCAATATGAGAGGGGGGACTGTGTGAAAGGCTTCCAACGCTAAAAGCACTGCCCTCATCTCTAGAACATTTATGTGCAACTTGGTCTCTGACTGGGACCACGTGCCTTGGACTGTCCTTTCCAAACAGTGTCCCCCCCCACCCGAGTTGGGAGGCGTCCGTGGTCACTGTGGCTTGGACTGGAGATGACGCAAAGGGGCATCCTTCTGATATCTCTGGTGAACTTAACCACCAAAATAAGAGACATCCTGCAGACGTGACTGATCTTGATCAGAAATTCCATGGGCATGTCTAGCCAAGATAATTGAACAGCCAGAGTCCATTGAAGAACCCGCATGTGAAGGTGCGCACAAGGGAGAATCGATATGGCGGCAGCCATGGAGCCCAGAGCCCGGAGAACCTTGCTCGCCTTTTGAGACTTGGAGATCACTATCTGAGCTATGTGGCACCTGAGGTGTAGGATCCTGTCTGGAGTTAAGAATACCTTCATCTGCAAAGTGTCTAGCCTTGCCCCAATGAAGTCTAGAACGTGTATTGGTTGCAATTGTGATTTGTGAACATTGACTGTAATTCCCAGTAGATCTGCCATCCGAATGAAATAATCTCGGACCAGACACAAGTGATGCTTTTTGGGCACAGTGAAAAGCTAGTCGTCCAGTTATGGAAACACCTGAATACCCTGAAGCCTCAGATGAGCCGCTACAACTGCCATTACCTTGGTGAACACCATGGGGGCTGTGGTGAGACCAAAGGGTAGGGCTCTGAACTGAAAATGACTGGCTCCCAGCCGGAAGCGCAGAAACCTCCTGGAGCTTCTGTGTATTTTGATGTGGTAGTAAGCATCCTGGAGGTCTAATGAACACATCCAGTCGCACTCTCGGAGATAAGGTAGAATGGACTGTAGGGTGACCATCCGGAATTTCTGTTTGGCTACCGACAGGTTTAATGTTGACAGGTCTAAAATGGGCCTGAGGTCCCCCGTCTTTTTTGGCACCAAAAAGAACCTTGAGTAGACGCCTGATCCAGACTGATCGGGGGGACCTGTTCGATGACTCGTTTGAGAAGCAGCTTTGAAACCTCTAGAGCTGCAGCCTCCCTGTGAGCGGGTGGAACATCCGGGAGGTCTTTTGTAATATTTGGAGGGACAACAAATGGGAGAGAGTAACCTCTGTATATTATCTGTAAAACCCAGTGATCTGTCGTAATGGACTCCCATGCCGCTGGATGTAAAGACAATCATTCCCCGATTGCCTCCAGAGTAGAACAGACAGGCAACCCCTCAGGGCTGCTGAATGGGTCTATCAGAAAAAGGTTCCCTAGACCCAAAATTCCTGGGACCCCCTCTACCTCTGGGTCAGCGTCGATCCTGTCCCCCTCTGCCTCTGGGGGAATTGTTGTCCTGAGAATCCCGGGAAAAATGAGATTTTCGGAACCACATCTTCTTCTGCCCTCTTTAATTCCTAGAGAAGGACCGCTGAGGGTTAGAGAAGCGGACTCCGACGGCAGACAAAGTCTTCCCGTCCTTTTCGCTCTAGACAAGTGTGTCACGTACTATCTTCCCAAAAAGGGAAGAACCATCGTAGGGAGCGCTGATAAACGACGACTTGAAAGGGTCTGTGAACTGACACAACCTGAGCCAGGCATGACTCCTCATGGCTATGCCTGTCCCAGCCGCCCTAGCTGCTCCTTCCGTGGCATAGGAAAGGAGTCGCATCGACGTGTTTAAGACTGACTTCAGAGTAGACATTTTCGCCGAGAACAACTGTCTGTCCTGCGGCGATAAAGACTCTGGGGGCGACTCAGCGAATTCCGAAGCAAGGTCTCGCTGAAGCCAAATCACATGTGCCAGATAATTCAGTGCATGGATTGAAAAGGTCGCTGAGGAATAGACATGCTTCCCAAGCCTATCCACCAACCTGGACTCCTTGTCTGGAGGGTAAACTGAGGAACTCTCCTGTGCTAGTTCTTTCTTTGTGGCTGCTGCAACCAACATAGCATCAACTGGGGCTCCTTTCGACCAAGGTTGTCTGTCGGAAGGGGGAGATAAAATCTTGTTAGGGCGTTTGGGGATGGGCTCTACGATGTAAGGCTCCTTCCATACCCTCGTGGTGATGAGGTCCACCAAGGGGTCCGCTGGTGCGGACACCCAGGAAGTAGATGGGCCCATGCCAAAGGCCTCCAGGAACACTGACTCATCCCCAGAAGGTTTTGGGGCTGACCAACCTCCCCTCTGGTGGAGGATCTCCATAATTTCTCTGAAGGAGACGTCTTCAGGAGGTGACCTGGGGGAACCTTCTCCTTCATCTAAGTCAGTGTCCGTAGTGAGGGACTCGGGGAGTCCAAGCGCCTCCTTTTGCACTTGCACTTACGGTGACCCTCTTCAGTGGGACTTTCTGAAGGGGATTCGTGAGCTGCAGGGTTTTTCTCAGGGAAACTAACCTGGAGATCCTCTGGCACGGGCTGTCCCTGAGACAGGATGAAGGGAGTCATCGCCAAATCCAGGGGGGCCTGGGTGGTATCCGAGGGGATGGGCTGGGGTCTCAATCCCTGGGAAAGAACCCTCTCCACCACTTCGAAGGCCGAAGGAGAAGCCCTCCCCAGATCCAAACCGGGGACCAGAGTCGAAACCAGGATAGCCTGAGGTCTGAGGGAACGAATTGGATATGAAAAGGTCGGAGCCAAAGAATCTATTCCCCCGGGTCCGACTCACTGTCCGCGGCTCCGAGAGTCACTCGGATACAAACAAGTCAGATCCGAGGATCTCAAGGTAACAGCCAGAGTCGAGGTTGGAGGAACCGTCGGCGCTGAGCTACCAGCGGATCGGGGAAGGAGAGATGGGATGGAAAAGAGGCATGAAGGTCCCCCCTCCAGAGGGAGAGGGACCCGGCAAGACTCCCATCTGAATTTGGGTCTGAATGAATCTCCGCATCATCCTGTCCATGTCCATGTCCGATAGGCTCCAAGTTGACCTCGAAGAGGCCACCGACTCGGATCTGGCTGGTCTGCGCAACGGGGAGGAAGGCCTCGGGTCTGAATGTTCCAACGGCTCAGGTGAGAAACGAGGAGACCGGAGCCGTGGAGAAACAGGCCTCATGGTCTTAGAAGGGGGACTAAGAAAGAGCTCCCTGTCTGGGGATCTCTTACAATGTCTGTCCTTTCTCTTCTCCCTATCCTCTCTGCTCCTTTCTTTATCTTTTTCTTTTTCTTTCTCTTTTTCTTTTTCCTTGTCAGCCACGCTGACTGTAGATTTGTCTTTAGAAGACCCATCACCAGAAGAAGAGGGAGGTTGAGTCCCTGTCTGGGTGGGAGGTAGAAACCTAGAGACCGAGGCCGAGGCAGATTCCAGCATGGCAACAGGGAGAAGGCCTTTAGCTGCTAACTTTGTCTTCCGATCCCTAAGGGCCCTCGGATTGAAACCACAACAGAGAGCACAGTGAGTGGACAAATGTGCCACTCCCAAGCAAATTACACACAGGGTGTGACCATCAGCCAGGGAGAGCTTATGGCCACACTCTGTACATTTCTTGAAAACAGGCAACGGCTGATCAGCCATATTCCTGCACCCAAAAGTACAAACACTACCTACCAGAAAAACCACATACAAGCACAGGTAGGGAAAGGGCAGGCCTAACTACTACTATCTACAAAATTTTTTTTTTTTGACACCGACAAACAAGTGAGACACTAAACAAGGGGAGGAAGGGAAAATATTCACTCAAACACACACTAGATACAAGAAATAATACCACTTACTATCCCTGAGCTCAGAGCAAAGGAGACCACGATGCACACTACTGGCGCGGCAAACGAGATCTGAGGGAAGATAGGAGATGGTAGGACATTATGGGTAAGGGGAGGAGCTCGGAGCTTGGAGCAGATACTAGAAAAAAAGCTGCCAGCTCGGATCCGAGACGGATCCATATACCCACAGTTTGCAGATAAAATGAAGTTAACTACTTCAGATCTGGGGTTCTGGCACCAAAGGAGTGCTGGCAGAAGCAAGAGCCCTCTCCATCGGGCAGAAGGCAGGCCCGCTCGAAGAGGGATGGGAGCCCGGAACAGAGAAAGACAACCTTGGAACCAGGGTCACACCATGCTCCGATGAACCCACCCCCACAGATGGAGTCTCAAGCAGGATCTGTACGGACGCGGCTATCTGCGCCGAAGAAGGAACCAAAGAGAGCGGCAGCTCCATACCCTGGGCCGACTCACCTATCCCCAAATCCCCAGATTGAGGAAGGACCAGTTCAGCGGGAACTGAAGACCAAAGGGACAAACTCGGAGTCAGAGTGAGATGCACCGTAGGCGCCGAGGTGATGGGTTCCAAGAAGGATGTCGGAGCAGAAGGCTTCGGAACCGAGATGGTCGCAGGAGGAGTGTAAGATGGAGTCCGTGGATATGACAACCCAAGTCCTGCATGTGGATTGGTCTTAGAAAGTGAAAGGATCCCCCTGGCTAACAACAACTGGTCTACAAGATGCACCAAGCTGTGTTCTGACAGGCTCCTGATGGATCTAGTGGATACTCCGGATGGGGAGTCAGGACGTTCGATGAAGGCGCTATATGCTTAGCCCAGAAATGGATCTACGGAAGGGGAATATCGGGTCCATAGTGCAAGGTATGCCGGAACCGAAGTCTCTAGTTTCGAGACCGGAAGTAAAGGGGTCAAATCCAGTACTGTTGGTACAATGCTCGGTGCCGAAATGGCACGCGGAGCCGAGATGGTCGGTTCCAAAATGGAAGTTAATGGAGTAATCGAAGGTGTGCCCTGAGCCGGAGTGGGCACAGGTGCCGAGGTCAAAATAGGCATAGTAAGGTCTATGATCAGTGCCGGAGGCAGGACCGGTGCAGAAACAGGCACCAGTATCGAAGGTTTACAGATGGTCGGAGCCAAGGAAGATGGAGCCGTCGATGCAGATTTATGCTCCAAAGATAAATTTGGGACCTTTGATTTCCCAGGCTTGCTTTGATCACCCAATGGAGAAGAAGGAAAAGAGTGGGATCTCTTCTTGTCCTTAGTAGGAGGAGTTGAGACCTCCATCGCAGAAATAGCCTCTGAGAAGTGAAACTTGAGTAACCCTTTCAGAATAAGTTTATTTTTGCGCTCATTAAGAGTGTGTTGACTGAAACTCTGATAAATATCACACAGAGGCTGCACCAAAAGGTGGGGCACTTCCAAACAGTATACACAGTCATCATAAGAATCACTATTAGGTAACTTGCCCTTACATGAAGTACAATGCTTAAAACTTGAAGTACCCTTCTTGTCCGACATCTTGATGGAAAATACACCACAGGCCAACTGTATAATCCAATTAGAATAAAGTCAACTCCACTCAAACTGTCAGAAAAATAACAAATCACTGATATGTAGAGGAGATACCTGAACAAAAGTCAAAGCTAATAGTTTAAACAGGAGAGAGAATACCAACTATGGTATTGAAGAAATACCACAAGAGTAAGGGAGGAAAGGCTGTACCAACAATAGTACTTGAAAGTTTACTAATGGTAACAATGGGTAGAGAGGAAAAAAACAAGGTTAGACAGAAGAAAAGACACTAGAAATACTAATCGCTTAATAAAATATCAAGATATCCAAAAAGTTTTACACAAATATCAAAAAAGTTCCACTTAGCTGAGAGCTCGGCTGAAACGCGGCTTTAAGGCTACAAGGCAAATGACATCTGAGGTAACAGGGAGAAGAGCATTCTGGGTAGAGACTTAGTTTGAGAGTTTTTTTTAGCTGGCGCGAGCTTGGTAAAAAGGCCATCTCGGTTCTGAGGGCTCAGAACCGAACCCACCAGCGATGAATGGAAAGAAGATTAACAACATCAGATGAAAATCTTCCAAAGTAAAAAGGGGACAGGAAGGCGAGAGGTTAATGAAGGATGAAGAGATAACATAGATGCATCGTTATGGTGAATACAGAACTTTTGTATCTGATGTTGTCTTTTTTCTCCATTCCTCAGCCAGTGGTAGAGTCTCCAGCCAGGAAAATCCCTTGGCAAGCCTCAAAGAAGGATATTCCAGAGTACACAAGAGCCAGATGCTGCTCTATCCTTACATTACATGTCCGATTTGTAGGTAGCAATGAAGGTATGAGGGTTAGACCAAGTGGCAGCTGCACAAATGTCATCTATAAAAGCCCTGGACCAGAAAACAGATGATGTGCCCACAATTCTGATGGAATGAGCCTTAGGAAGTTTAGGTAATGTCAACCTCTACTTCTTATAAATAAAGAACATGCAATCAGTGGGCTACCTAGCTAAGTTTGCTTTTGATACCACCTTGTCCAATTTAGCACTGGAAAAAAAAGAAGTTATGTACTAACCATAACGTTCCATCTGTGTTTTCTGCTTTCATTCTTCCTCATTCTTCCTCAACAGTTGGATTCGGATCTGACCCTTGGATCTGACTCAGCCATTATTTTAGCTCATGGCAACCAAAAAACTCTTGAGCTCCTCCCTTACCCATAATCCACCAACCCCCGACATAACTCAGATCTTGTTTGCTGGTTGACACAAAGTATGAAGTACTAATATAAGTTCCTAACAGAAGAAGTCATATCTGGATCTCAACACGAAGGATAGTGGTGTCCTTATAAACTCTTATTCTTCTAGAAATCAGTTGTGAAAAGGTCGGGGGTTGGTGGGCGAGGAGTTGAAGAAGAATGAAAATGGACAACACAGATGGAATGTTATGGTGAGTACATCACTTCTTTATCTGACGTTGTCAATATTCATTCATTACTCAACAGTTGGGACAGAGTCCCCAGCTAGGAGGACTCTAAGGAAGGGTATTCCTGAGCACAGTTAAGCCAAAAACTGCTCTTCCCCTTGAGACCGAAATCAGTCTGTAATGTGTAATAAATGTATGAGGATTAGCCCAAGTCGTAGCACTGCATATGTTCTCTATGACAGCCCTAGATACAAACACTGAAGAAGTAGTCATAGACCTAGTTGAATGGGCTCTTAAAGGTTTTGGTAAATTCAGACTCAATTTACTGTATACAAATGATATATGTACTCACCATAATGTTCCACCTGAGTTGTTGCCTTGCATTTGTTTTTCAACTCATGGGTTCAGATCCAAGGATCGGATCCAACCCGGCCATATACTAAAGCTCTAGGATCCAAAATCTGAGCTGCTCCCCTACCCATAATGCTCAGCTCTCTTCTCATCCCCTAAGATCGAGTTTGCTGCACAAAAATATGCATATCTTAATATATAATTACAAAAGAAGGAAGAGGGAGCCAGAAAGCAGTACCTCAGGAGCTCAAACAGAAAAGAAGTAATTATATATATATATATATATATATATATATATATATATATATATACGCATTACCAGGCTATAATTCATACCACACCTTTCGACCACCTAACCTGGACCGAAACACTAAAGGCAGAGGTGTGTCCATATTCATTAAGGATATCCACACCTCCAGGCTAGTTGCTCAGCATAATGCATCTGAGATTATCCAAGTGCAACTAACTCTGGGCAAGACCGCAATCCAAATTATAACTTGCTACAGATCCCCCACCATGCCCCAGGATTCCCACTCCTCATTTCTTGATACACAGGAAAATATTAGGGTACAACCCAACACCCTAATTATGGGCAATTTAAACTACCCTACCATTAACTGGGAAAACTACTCATGTACTAACTCTTTTGCGCAACGTTTTCTGGAATTCATAAATTCCAACACCTTGGATCAACTTATCCACACCCCCACCAGAGGCTGCAATATCCTAGACCTAGTTATTGCCAACATGGGCGACCAGTGTTCCACACCACAGGTCAATTCCTCGTTGATCAGATCGACCACAAGCTAATCACCTTAGACGTCCACATCCCACCCCCCACCCCTATTAGGGAAACCACCGTAAAAAATTTCACCAAAGCCAACTTCATGCTTCTTAAGACAGAAGTGGCAAACTTCACGACACCCATGCAGATGGACAATAGAGGTACAACTGCTGAATCCTACACAAATGCACTTTATAAGCACTTACACGAGTGGATGGATCATACTATCCCTAACAGAATCAAGATGCTATCCTCCAAAAAAAGGAAGCCAATCTGGTGGTCCCCTGCCATAAACAAACTCTACAACAGAAGAAAGAAACTGTTGCAAAAAAGAGTAACTCCCTGGTCAGCCTCAGTAAGAAGCTGAGATCCTTCATAAAATCCTCCAAAGCTAGTTACGAAAACAAAATTGCCACTGATTCTAAAGACAACCACAAAGCATTCTCTAGCTATGTCAAAAATCTCAATGGCAACACTCAGGTCTGCTCTGAGTTACAGCACAATGGCACTAAATATACAGAGCCAACTGATATTGCCAAAATCCTGGCAGATAGGTTCAGTGCTAACTTTACTCCCCTCTCACCCCCTAAAGGGCCCATCTCTATACCGGAAGGATGCAAAGTTCCTGTAATCATGGCTGCACAGGTAAAAACCACACTCTCCAAAGCCAAGAAAACAGCATCCATGGGACCTGACAACATCACAGGCTGCGTTCTACACAAACTACAGAATGAACTGGCACCCCCACCTAAGCACCATGTTCAATCATAGCCTCACCTCAGGGTTTGTGCCCACTGAATGGCGCACAGTGACGGTTATCCCACTCCACAAAGGGGAGCCACCACGGACCCCGGGAACTACCACCCCATTCGCCTAACGAGCCTGGTCTGCAAAGCTATTGAACATATCATCATGGAACTTATAAACAAAGATACTGGTAATCTCCAAACTCTGGACCCCACACAGTTCGGCTTTGTAAAAGGCAGATCATGTCCCCTAAACCTGATAGACTTCTTTGAAGCAGTCATCAAAGCCGTAGACGAGGGTAAGGTGGTTCACACAGCCTATCTAGATCTCACCAAGGCTTTTGACACCATCCCCCACTCTGGAATTATAGATAAACTCACTAAACTAGGTATAAATCCCTATGTCACAAGATGGGTTGCCAACTGGCTCACTGACAGAACCCACACTGTGAAAGTAGTACACTCCAAATCCGACTTCAGACCAGTGACAAGTGGAGTACCACAGGGTTCAGTCCTGGGTCCTCTCCTGTTTGGTATCTACTTCTCTGAAGTACAGGCTAACACAGAAGGTCTTTGGCTAACGAAGTTCGCAGATGACTGCAAATTAGGAGCCATAATCAAAACTCCTAACGATGTGGACATCCTACAAAAGGGCTTCACGGAGACAGATGCCTGGTGTCAATGCCATGGCCTCAAGATCAATGCCAAAAAGTGCATTGTCATCCCTTTTGGTAAAGAGCTACCACATAGGTGATAGTCTACTTAACACGGAAAGTGTGATAAGAGACCTTGGAACACAGGTGGACAGTAGTCTCTCCTTTGATAATCACATCGCCACAGTAGTCAGGAAATCCTTCTAGGTGGCACACATCATCACAAAAGGTTTCTCATCCAGGAAAAAAAAGAGGTCATTGTTCCCCTCTACTCGTCACTCATTAGACCCATTATAGAGTACAACGTCCCTTTTGGTATGTACCTCACAAAATATCTACAACAACTAGAAAGGCCACAGAAATACCTCACAAAGAGGATTACCGGCCTCAAACAGATGCCCTATGAAGACTGTCTAAAAAAACTCCAGCTTTATTCCGTCACATATCGCCTACTCAGAGGTGATCTCTGCCTAACATACAAAGCTATGTCAAATCCAGAGCTGTTGGACATGCTCCACTTAAAGAAATCCCAATCCCTCCGAGCTACATGCTCTAGGGACCCAAACCTTGTCACCACAATAAACAGAACATGCTAGAGGGATAGATTCCTGTCCCGGAGACTTCCCATACTATGGAACACACTACCTATCTATATCAAACAAAGCTCCTCATTAGCACTCTTGAAGAAAAATCTTGATGATTGGATGGGAAATAGGAAATTCACCCCTGGGATCACCTCTGTGGCTCTGCTCGACAGGGGTACAGGAAAATGATTTTCTTGGGTGGAAAAGGCCAGGGTACCTTTTTGGCTAGGTTTATATAGGCCCTAGGGCCAATAGCCTAGTACATGCCTATGAACCTATAAGTGGACACAGATCTAGTGGAGTGTGCCTTAATCAGACAAGGTAAAGAAATGCTTTTAGTAGAATACACAAGTGCAATGCAGCTAGTGATCCAGTTGGCCAGAGTCACCTTGGAAACTGGTTTTCCCAATACGGTCTTCGAAAAGGAAACGGAAAGCTGATCAGACTTTCTGAAATGTTTAGTTCTGTTCAAGTAAAAACATAGCTGTCTATGAACATCAAGCATATTTATTTTATTTAACATTTATTTTACCAGGATAAGTCCAACTGGACATCATGTGTCCTTTTTCAGTGGAGTCCTGGGGAAAAGCTCCAAAGAAATAACAGAGTACATATATGCTTTAGATAACAATAAAACTGACATACAAGATAAGAGAAACAATGAAGTACAAAAAACAATTATGTAGAACAATAAGATACTCAGGAGTAGTACCATTATTTACAATATATACAAAAAGTACATTTCAGGTGAGAGTATAGTGTATGCATTAAAGGTTTCAACGGGTCACTTACATATGGAAAAGTGGGTCTTCAATGGGGGGGGGGTCTTTGCAGTTGCAGAGAGGGTTAGTACTGAGGTGTAATTTAAGAAGGCCTTTAAAGGTGCTTCTGTGACTTTGTAGCCTGAGTTCAGGTGGGAGGGTGTTCCATGCTTTGGCAACATCATGGGAGAATAAGGCCTCCCCAGAACTGTTATTGCATGGATTAACTTCAAACAGGTTTTTGATACATGAACGTAGCTCCCTTTTAGGGTTGTGAAAGTGTATCATGTCAGCATGGGCAGGGCACTTCCCCAGATGGAAGAGAATTTGATGGGCTATGATCAGTCAGTGGTAGCGTAGGAGGTTTGGAAATTCTAACCAGTGCAGTTTAGTTAGGGATAGGCAATGGTGGGAATGTGATCTATTATTGGCAGCGAACCTAGCTATTTTATTGTAGCATGTAGAGAGTTTGTTCTGGATGGTTTTGTTAATATTGGTGAGAACTGGAGAGGCGTAAAGTAGTGTTGATAAGAGATGAGTTCTGACTATTGTTGTTCTAGTCTCAGGGGTTAGGAATAGTTTGCAACGATATAGGCAACCTAGTTTTTTATGGACTTTAGAGAAAGTTTGGGATATGTGCTTGTGTTATTTAAGTTGGTGATCAATAGTGATGCCTAAGAGATTAGCCTCAGTTACTGGAGTGATGAGGGTGCCACTGGTAGACATGATGGTAAAGGTGGCGTTGCAGTGTTTGATTGGGTGGAATAGTATTAGCTGTGTTTTTTTGGGTTTAGTATTAGTTGGTAGTTGTTTAGCCAGTTCTCTACCTCAGTGAAGGATTCTTGGGCTTTACTTTGAAGTATTTGGATGTTTGTTGCTGAGCTGATTAGGGTAGTGTCATCTGCATACTGGACAATGTGGTAGCTAGGTGGAGATTATTTGTAAATATGTTGAGGAGAAGGGGGCCAAGGACTGAACCTTGTGGGGGGGATAGGGAGTTGCCCCATTTGACAGATTGTGACCGGTTGTTTAGGTAACTGTTAAACCATTGTAGAGTGGGGTCATCAAGGTTGAGTTCTGCTAGGCAGGTGAGGAGTTTGTTATGAGAAACTGTACCAAATGCCTTGGATAGGTCTAAGAAGGTGGCAGAGACCAGCTTTCCTTGGTTCCTGTGCGAGTTTATGGTATTGGAAAAGTTAATTAGGGCAGTGTTGGTGCTATGGGAAGGTCTGAATCCATATATATATATATATATATATATATATATATATATATATATATATATATATATAGTTGAAATTAGGAAAAATAAAGGGAGATTCATAACTTGATTTATATTAGCCTCAGAAGCAACCTTGGGCAGGAAGGAAGGATTGGTATGCAATGTAACTCTGTCCTTGTGAAAAATTAAATATGGAGGCTTACAAAATAAAGCCTATAATTCAGATACTCTCTTAGCTGAAGTCATAGCCACTAAAAGGACGGTCTTCCAGGACAAATACTTTAAATCAGCTTTAGCAGAAGGCTCAAAAGGAGGCGAAACTAGAGCTTGCAAAACCATAGTAAGGTCCTAAGGTAGAGTGGGATCCTTAATAGGAGGGCGAAGAACAAAGGTACCTTTAGCATATCATCTACTCCGAGGTGATCTCTGCCTAACATATAAAGCTGTGTCAAATCCAGAGCTGTTGGACATGCTACACCTAAAGAAATCCCAATCCCTCCGAGCTACACACTCTAGGGACCTAAACCTTGTCACCACAATAAGCAGGACATGCTGGAGGGATAGATTCCTATCCCACAGACTTCCCATACTCTGAAACAGGCTACCCATCTATGTCAAGCAAAGTTCTTCATTAGCACTCTTCAAGAAAAATCTTGATGAGTGGATGGGAAATAGGAAATACACCCCGGGGATCACTTCTGTCTCTCTGCTCGACAGTGGCACAGGAAAATAACTTTCTTGGGTGGCGTAAGCCAGGGAACCTTGTTGGCTAGGCTTACGTAGGCCCTTGGGCTGATAGCCTAGTACCTACCTATGAACCTATGAACCTTGCACAACTTAGATGAGGCCAAAAATAATTTTTCCCCAATGTGAAAGTTGAAAATGGCCACCAATTGCACCTTAAAAGTAGAGAAGCTAGCTCCAATATGAAAAATGAATGCCAGGAAATCTAAGACAGATGGAACAGGGGCTGTAAAGGGGTCCAGTTGGTTTTCATGAGCCCAAATGGGGAACTTCTTCCACTTGCTATTGCATATTTTCCTAGTAGACTGCTTGTGCGCTGCAGTCAGAATCTTCCTAAGTGGAGATGAAAGCCTAGGAGTTCTAGCCATCATTGGAACTGGAGTAACCGAGCGATTAATTTCAGGTTCAGAAGATCTTGGTGGAGGTGTCCTGATGGGTGGAAGAGAAGATATAGAGAGGGATCCAGAGTCCATAGTGGACAAATCAGGTGAGACAAAAGGGAAGGAAACCATACTTGTCGACGCCAAAAGGGAGCAATGAGGATTACTTTGCACTTCAACCTTTGAGCTTTTTGCAGAAATTTGGGAATGAGAGGAAGAGGAGGAGGATAGGCATAAAACAGTCCCGGGGGGCCAAGAATGGACTGCAGCGTTTCTCGGTGACTGCCACTGAGGAGGGATCAGGGCAAAGACCTCAATACACTTGGTGTTGGAAGGAGAAGCGAAGAGATAGCAGCAAAGTTGACCCCATTTCTGGAAGATCATATTTGCCACTGAAGTATTAAGAGACGACTTGTGAGGCATCAGAATGGTTCTGCTGAGCCTGTCCACCAGGATGTTTGACTTCCTTGAATGTGCGTTGCTACCAGAAAGCAGTTGGAAGAGATCGCCCATTGTCACAACCTCATGGCCTCTCGGCACATGGGGTAAGACTTGGTTACTCCCTGTTTGTTGATGTACCAAACCACTGACATGTCGTCCATCTGAACTGCAATGGTTCCCATCAGAAAAGAGAACTGAAGGACTTGCAATGCAAGAAACACTGCTCTAATCTCAGGACGTTTATGTACAAATTGGTCTCTAGAGAGGACCACATGCCTTGGACTGTCTGTCTCAGATAATGCCCCCCATCTGAACTGGGAAGCGTACGTGATCACTGTGACGTTTGGAGGAGGAAGGATGAACAGTCGACCCTGTTCGAGATCTTCCAATTGGAGTCACCAGAGAAGTGATTGTTCACATGCTCAAGAGATTCTGATCTGGAGATTCAGTGGATACCAAAGAAAGGACCATTGAACTGCTAAGGTCCATTGACGTATTCTCATATGAAGGCGTGCTATTGGCCTGAGTATAGTCGTGGCAGCCATAGACCCCAAGGCTCTTAGAACAAAACTTGCCAGGGGGGGATATCCAAGATTTGTTTGATATGGATTTTCAAGGTGGAGATTCTGTCTGGAGGAAGAAGAGCTAAAAAACGAGTGGTGTCCAGACAGGCTCAGATGAAATTTATTACCCGCACTGGTTGAAGGTGAGACTTTTTGAAATTGATGGAGATGCCTAAGGTTGAGGCTAGTTGGAACAGATAGTCTCTGGCTTGTAGAAGTTAATGCCTGGTGGGAGCAGTTACGAGCCAGTCATCCAGATAGGGAAACACATGGACTCCTTGCAGTCTCCGGTGAGCTGCTACTACTGCCATGCATTTAGGGAACACCCTGGGGGCTGTAGTGAGACCAAAACTGAGTACACTGAACTGGTAGTAACTGGCTCCCAGCCAGAACAGGAGGAACCTTCTGGAGTGTCTGTTCATCTTGATGTCATAGTACACGTCCTGAACGTCTACAGAGCACATCCAGTCATCCTTCTGCAGGAAGGGCAGAATGGACTGAATCGTGACCATTTGGAACTTTGAAATGGCTACAGACCTGTTGAGGGTCGTAAGGTCCAAAATGGGCCTGAGGTCCCCTGTTTTTTTGGGTACTAAAAAAGAATCTGGAGTAGATGCCTGATCAGAACTGGTCTAGTGGTCTAGGGGGAAACTTTGGATGACTCTTTTTGTGAGCAGCTTTGAAATTTCTAAGGCTGCAGCCTTCCTTTGATTGGGTGGAACATTGGGGAGGTTCTTGCTTGGAGAGAGATTCTGGAAAAAGGGTATAGAATAACCTCTGGACATAATTTTAACACCCAATGATCATTTATGATGGCTTCCCAGGCTGTTGGGTGTAAAGACAAATGTCCTACGACTGCCTTCAGAGATAAACAGTCGGGCAATCCTTCAGGATCACTGATTGGGCCTGTCTGAGAAGGTATTCCCCATTGGTTCATCGGACCCCCTCTACAGCGACGGCGGCATCTGCCACAAGGACCATTTCCTCCTCTTCCTCTGGAGGGAAGGTCTCTCTGTGAACCCTGAAAAGGACCTTGAGATCTTTAGAACCACAACTTTTTACTCCCATGCTGGCTCCTAGAAAAGGCCCGTTGTGGGGTAGCAAAGCAGATTCCGACAACAGACAAGGTCTTTCCATCTTTTTCACTTTGAGAGAGCATGTCTTTGGCAGCTGGACCAAATAGAGTCGATCCGTCAAAAGCAGCATTGGTGAAAGACACCTTGTAGGGTTCCGAGAAATCACACAGCCGCATCCAGGTGTGGCATCTGACTGCAATGCCTGAACTGGCCACCCTTGAGCTACCTTCTGCAGCATGAAACATTAACCTCATGGACATGTTCAAAATGGAGTGTAAGATGGACATTCTGGAGGAAAAGGTTTTCTGTTCCTCGGCAGACATGGACCCTGAGGCAGAACTAGAGAGTTCCTTGAATAAGTCCCTCTGTAGCCTGGTTACATGTGCCAAATACTTCAGCTCTCGCAATGCAAAGGTCGCTGAAGTGTATACCCACTTAACAAACCTGTCCAAAGCCCTAGACTCCCTGTTAGGGGGATGAATGGTGGAGTTTTCTTGGGCCAGCTCCTTTTTGGTGGCTGCTGCAATCAACATGGCATCAATGAGAGCACCTTTAGTACAGTGGGGTCTATCTGATGGGGTGCTAAGGTTATTGTCGAGGGGCTTAAGAATGGGCTCCACTGTGTCCAGCTCCTTCCATGCCCTGCAGGAAACAAGGTCGATAAGGGGATCTGCTGGGGAGGGACACACCCAAGAAGTAGATGGGCCCAACCCAAAAGCTTCCAGAAACACCAGCTCCTCTGGGTTAGGATTTTGGGCAGACCAACCACTTTTTTGGCAAAAGATCTCCATGCTGTCCCCAAAGGAGACAACTTCAGGTGGTGAACTAGTGGACCCTTCCCCTTCATCAATATCGGTATCCTCAGTGAGGGACTCCAAAGGGGAATCCAAGTGCCTCCTTTTGCAATGATGCTTCCAAGGAAACTTCTCAATGGTGTGCTCCTGGGAGGTGTCAGAAGACTTGGGGAGTTCCAAAGGGGAAACAGTCTGGAAGTCCTTCTGGGCAGGCTGTCCTGCAGGCGACAAAACAGATGGCTCAGGCAGAAAATCTGCTGAGAGGGGGCCGGGTTTCAAAGCAGGGAAAGTCGAGGCTCTTCTGGGCACAAAGAGAACCTGCTTTACCATCATGAATGCTGAGAGAGATTGAGATATCGAGGGCAACCCTGCCAGAGCCAAAACTGATGAATCTCCACCCCCCCACCCCCAATCCGAGTGAGAAGTCGGTGCCAAGCTATCAAGCACCAAAGCCCCAATGGGGAGAGACAGCTCCAAAAGCTTCATAGCTGACATCAACCCCTCGGACCTGATGCAGAAGCTACAGCTCTGAGAACCGCTCCACTCTGAAATGGTCGGAGCTGAGCAAGTCGGGGAAACCGTCAGAGTCGAGGTTATCATACCTGTCGGGTCTGATGTCTCTACTCCAGGTATCTTCAGGCCCAATAACACTGAATGAACCTGGGGGTCGGAATGGAGAAGGACATATCAGAGCAAAGGCAGGGAAATGGCTCACAGATCCAGAGGGGGACAAAGCGGGCAAAATCCCCAGCTGGATTTGTGCCTTGAGAAACTTCACCATCATACTATCTATCTCAACTTCAGAGAGGCTGTGGGAAGACCTAGCAGATGAAGCAACAGATGGAGGTCTGGAGACTGGTCTGGAAGTCTGAAGAATAGGAGACTTCGGCCTTGAGGCAACCGGCTTAGGTGAAAGACTGCGAGACTGGTGCTGAGGGGAAGACTGTATAACAATCGGAGCCGAGATAGTCGGATCCGAAGTTTTAGAAGATTTCTGAGGTGGTTCCCTAGCTTGGTGGGATATACTCGGGGACCGCTTGCATTCCTTGTGTTTGTTAGAGGGCTTTTGAGCCCCTGAAGTGGAAGGCAATGCCGAAGAAGAAGCAGTGGAAGGAAGGAGGCCTTTTAAAATAAGCTTAGTCCTCCTATTAAAGCACTCTGGCTGAAACCAGCACAGATGGAGCAGGAGGAGTCCAAATGAAATGTCCCAAGACATGCCACACTTTCAGTGCAGGCATCAAAAAGTGGGATTTTGTGCCCACATGAGGCACATTTCTTGAATCCCACAGGTTAGATTCTGCCATACTGACAAAATACAAGAAAAAAAAACAGCCAACAGACAACTATAAAAATCAAAAAGGATAATACATTGTTAATATATATCTAAATATTTTCATAAAGAAGAGATAACAAAAGTGGACAGCTGCGGCAAAGGGGGTAGGGTGGAGAAAAGTAGAAAAAAAACTCTTTAGCTGAATTAAGAAATTTTTTTTTTTTTTTTTTTTTGAGGAAGATAGACTAAAGAACAAATATACATATATGGCTCCCCTTCACAAGATCAAATGAATGGAAGCTCGAACCCAGAATCTCGAACTTCCATTCACTCTAAATTGTGAATGGGAAGTTTAGGGCTTAAAAAAAGAGTTGACTTACCTTTTTGCAAGGGGCAAGGTCCCCCTACATCCTCGCAGCTAAATTTAAATGCTCCGTGACCACACTATAGCGGAGGACAGGGAAATCTTCCAGTTTGCACTATATGCGTAAGGGCAAACCGGAAGATTTCTCTGTCCTCCGCTGTAGTGCGATCTCAGAGTAGGAATATTTAAGTAGGGGAGGTGTGGGGGGTGCAGGGAGGCGAAGCCCCCCCCCCTGCAAAAACATTAGAAAGGTGTCTGGGTTTTTTTTTAGTTCCCCTTCCCATTTTCGAGTTTTTGTAAATTCAAGATTCTGGTTTCGGGCTTATGAATTTCGAGTTTACAGATATTCGGTCATGTGAAGGGGAACTATATATATATATATATATATATATATATATATATATATATATATATACACACACACACACACACACACACACACACACACACACACACACACACATGTACATATATCTATATGGATCTAGGACGTTTGCTCGACTGAGCAAACGTCTAAATCCATAAATCCTGAACACACTTTAATGAAAGTGCTTTTATCAAAAAAGCGCTTTCATTAAAGCGTGTTACAAACAAAAAAAAAACCCCTACATTTACATTTTAGCAGAAGTGCTTCACCCCCCGCCCCCACTTTAATATTCTCACTCTGAGACCACACTACAGTGGGGAAAAGTGAAATTTCCCTTGCCCACACCATAGGACAGCCTCGGCAACAGTCATACTTACGCGAAAGTCCTTCTTCGGTGAAAAGCACTTTTGCGTAAGTATGCCCGGCCGTTTGGATTTTGGTCGTTTGCTCAGTCGAGCAAACGTCCTAGATCTATGTATGTATATATATATATATATATATATATATATATATATATATATATATATATATATATATATATATACACACACACACATATATATATATATATATATATATATATATATATATATATATATGTATATATATATATATATATATATATATATACACACACACACACACACACACACACACACACACACACACACACACACATATATATATATATATATATATATATATATATATATATACACACACACACATATAAAAAACGAAAGTTCAATAGTCCGAATCCACAATCACAGAACACACTTTAACGAAAGCACTTTCACCGAAAAAGCGCTTTCGTTAAAGTGAGAAAAAAAAAACAAAACAATAAATCTACTTTTATACAGGGGGGCAAGCCCCCCTGCACCCCCCACCCCCCTACTTTAATATTCTCACTCCGAGATCGCACTACAGTGAGGAAAAGGGAATATTCCTTTATCCGCACCGTAATCCAATCTCCGCCACTGTCATTCCCCCACCACTCCCTCTAGCTGCAGGCATACTTCCACAAAAGTGCTTTTTCGGTAAAAAGCACTTTCGCAGGAGTATGCTTGGCTGTTTCTGCTTCGGTGAAAAGTTCCTTCGGGGATCAGTACCAATCCCATATATATATATATATATATATATATATATATATATTTGGGTCCAGTTTGTAATTTCAAAATTCCACAATTTTGAAGCTCTAAATTCCAACGCTCAGAACATCAAAGTTGTGGAATCTCGAAATGAAAAAATAAAAACAAAAATCTAAAACAATAAAACCTCACAAATCACATTGTTGTAGGGGGGCAAACCCTCCTGCACCACACATGTGGGGGGCTGCAGCCCCCTGCAGCTTAAATAGACCATCTCTGAGATCGCACTACAGTGAAGACAATGGTAAAGTTCCCATTCCGCATTGTACGGCAATCTCTATTGAAAGGTTTAGAGATTCCACAACTCCGATGTTCTGACCTTCGGTATTTAGAGCTTCGAAACTGTGAAATTTCGAAATTACAACGTGGACCCCCACAGGAGCTCAGACAATCACAATCCCGGTGATAGCAGAAGTGCGTCATATGAGATCTGAGGAGATGAGGGGAGAGCAGAGCATTATGGGCATGGGAGGAACTCAGATATCAGATCCTAGAGTTTTAGTATACAGCCAAGTCAGATCTGATCCTCAGATCTGAATCCAAAGGTTGAAGAACAAATGACAACAACAACTTCAGATCTGGCAGATTAATGTACTTGTTGATGTTAGATTTTGACACCACCTTCGGAAGAAAAGAAAGAGTGGTTCATGATGTTACTCTATCCCTGTGAAAAATCAACTAGGGAGGTTTAGAAGACAATGCTTGAAGTTCAGAAATCCTTCTAGCAGAGGTGATAGCTACCAAAAAAAGATGGTTTTCCAGGTCAGAAATGTTGTATTACATTTTGCTGCTGGTTCAAAAGGGGAATGAATTACAGCCTGCAGTACCAAATTTAAATCCCATGGAGGAGGTGGACCTTTATAAAGAGGTCTCAAAAGAAGGCTGCCTCTCAAGAAGGCCTTACAAAGTTTAGATGAAAAGTCCAAAAACTGTAGCAAGAAAACGAAGACTCCAAATGGAAAAAAACAGGAAACTTGAAACACAAAATCCACTGGAGACACCACACGGAGATAACCACTGATATGGAAAGCTTCTTTATTTGGAACAGGAACACACAAGCGCTTTCACGTAGCTATACTACGCTTCTTCAGGTGTAATAAAACATGAATTTAGACAACTTTTTATACAAAGTCTTTTGGCGCTCAAACTAACCAATTTAGACCCTAATTGGATAATTGATAGCAATCATTGTAGGCTAGTTTAAAGAGACAACATTAAAATTTTTTTATAAAACAAATAAAAATTCCTTAAAAAGTTTAAAAAGTGTCAAAAATAGAAAAAATGCCTTAGACAAGCTGTTCTAGGTAAATAAAACAAAACCATCTATCAAACTGACGTTACAAGCCTGCTGGCAAACCAAACTTGCATTACTACAAAATTGTAAATAATCATGGCCAAAACACGAAACATGAATCATGAAACAGAAAACAATAGTTTCTGTATGAAAGTATACAATACATCAATTCACAAATACAAATGAAATGTATACTCTAACTCTATTGTTAAAGTCGCTCAAATGAGCACATACTGAACTCCTTAGTGTATAGCCTCCGGTCAGTAAACAGACCATGTGCATCAAACCACACCTAATATACAATGTGGTGTAGGAAAAATATACTGCGTAAACAATGCTGTCAAGCAGTAAGTCACATACAGTAACTAACAATCTAAAAATGAGAAGCAACAGTATGTTGCTGCTACTAACAAGTGCAGAACATGATCTTGACTAGTATGTTAATAACATATTTATGACCATCACAGCAGCTCAATATCAAATAATCCTGACCTAGAACGCAGCTGCAAAGTGCCCTGAACTTGCATCAAATCTCAAATGGAAAGCGCCATTACCATTCAGGAAATCCACAGAAATGAAATCAGTCCATGGCGATCACAATCAAAATAAAATCGCTTCCACTATCTGGACAAGAGAATTCACAAATATAATCAAAACAACAAAGGCCAGTCCGGCAGTGAAAGTTTAAAGTTTAGATGAAGCCAGGGTAGAATTATCAAGTCCAATGTGAAAATTAGAGATGGCTGCAAATTTAACTCTTACAGTAAAAGAGTATCTCCTTCATTGAAAACTGTTGCCAAAAATTCAAGGACACTTTGAACAGGGACTGAAAAAGGGTCAGTATGCTTCTGATGTGCCCAAAAACAAACCTCTTCCATTTACTTCTGTAAAGTTTTCTTGTATGTAGAAGCTTTATAGGTAGACAGGAGTATATGGTGGACAGAGGACGAGACCATAAGTTGTCTGGCTTTTAACAGAAGTGGTGAAACCACACTGTCAGCTTTAGGTTTGCAATATCTGGGTGAACCATGTCTGTTGGGTGAGACAGGAGGTCTGGAATTGGATCCAGAATCCAAGGTGGGTAAATTAGATGAGGCCAAAGAAAGGGGAACCAAATCTGTCAAGGCTAGTAAGGTGCAATGAGGACGACTTTGCTCTTCAACCAGCAAGCTTTCTGCAGAAATTTGGGGATCGAGTGAGTTGGACGATACACATGGAGGAGACTGGGGGGGATGTCAATTGTGTAGTAGAGCTTCTCTTGGTGATTCTCCGGTGGGGGGATTAGGGCAAAGAAGCTGTTGCACTTGTTGTTTAGGGGAGAAGCAAAGACACTACAGCAAGGCTGGCCCCATTGGTGAAAAATTATTACTGCCACCTTCATGCTGAGAGACCACTTGTGAGGTAGTAGAATGGACCTGCTCAACTTGTCTATCACATTGAACTTCCCCAGAATGTGCATTGCCATCAGAAAATGGTGGATCAGATCACCCATTGCCACACTCTGAGGGCTTCTCGACACAAGGGGTGAGACCTGGTTCCTCCTTGTTTGTTGATGTACCAAACCACTTACATATTGTCTGTCCGAATCTCAATGGTCCTGAAAGGGAGAGAGTCTTGGTGTGCCTGCAATGCTTAGAGCACTGCTCTCATTTCCAGGACATTGGTATGTGTGCTGGCCTCTTCAAGGGGACCAAGTGCCTTGGACTGTTTTCCCCAGGAAGTGACTTCCCCACACAATCTGTGAACCGACTGTGTTCACTATGGCCTTTAGCTGAGGAAGAATGAAAGGACAGCCTTGTAAAATCTAATCAGATCAAATTTACCACCAAAGGTATCTCCTGCATGCATAACTGATTTTTACTTGGGCTGATGTGTTGGTAAAGAACAGACCATTCTGCTGCTAATATCCATTGGAGAATTCTAATGTAAAATCATGCAGAGGAACTAGAACTATAGCCACCGATTTTGATCCCAGGGCTTGTACAATCAATTTGGGCTGAGGGTGTGGACCTGCAAATTATTTTTCTGACATGAAATCTGATTGTTTGTACTCTTGAGAGGGGAAGAAAAGTTGTCGCTGAAACCATGTTGAAATTTGCTCCTATGTATTCCAATGTTTGAGACAGTTCTGAGATTTGTTGTAATTAGAACTTATGTACTTACCATAACTTGGCATATGTGCTGTCCATTTTCATTCATCCTCATGAATGGGTCTAGGATCCGATCCTTGGATCTGACTCTGTCACATATACAAGACTTTGGATCCAAAACTGGAGCTCCTCCCTCTACCCATAATGCTCCATTCCATCCTCAACTCTTCAGATTGAGTTTGCTGCCTTACTGCCCACTGTTATAGAAACAGAATAGACACAAAAAGGATGAGGTTCAAACCAGGAACCTGATGGTTCCAATAACATCCAAACATCATTCAAGGAGTGACAGGGCCAGGGATGGACGGCAGGGAAGGTGAGGAAGAATGAAAATGGACAACACAGATGCCAAGTTATGTTAAGTACATAACTTCTAAATCTGATGTCATTTTCATTCTTCCTCACGAATGGCTCAGAGTCCCCAGCTACGTAACTCTCAAGGAAGGATATGCCGGAGCAGTGTCGAACCAAAGGAAGCTCAGCTTCTGGAGAAAATGTTTAATTTGTAATGTGTAACAAAGGGGAACCACTGTTATAGAAACAGAATAGACACAAAAAGGATGAGGTTCAAACCAGGAACCTGATGGTTCCAATAACATCCAAACATCATTCAAGGAGTGACAGGGCCAGGGATGGACGGCAGGGAAGGTGAGGAAGAATGAAAATGGACAACACAGATGCCAAGTTATGTTAAGTACATAACTTCTAAATCTGATGTCATTTTCATTCTTCCTCACGAATGGCTCAGAGTCCCCAGCTACGTAACTCTCAAGGAAGGATATGCCGGAGCAGTGTCGAACCAAAGGAAGCTCAGCTTCTGGAGAAAATGTTTAATTTGTAATGTGTAACAAAGGTATGAGTCTTTGACCAAGTGGCTGTAGCGCAGATACTGTCAATGGAGATTTTTGAATAAATAGCAGATGAAGTAGCTATAGAATAATGGAATGTACTCTAAGAGAATGAGGCCATTCCAAAACTTTTTTTTTTTTAAACAAGAAACGTCTTTATTAAATTATCATGTATGAAACAGACAACCTTACATTTATATAAAAGAAAATAAACCATAGTGACACAATCTCAGTTGCAAACATTATACATTACAAACCATGTTGACACAACCGTAGCTGCAAACATTATACATCACTTTTAATATATCCAGACATTGTCAGTCAGGCATTACATAGCTCACTCATATCCTGCCTTCTTTACACCTTGTTCCTCCTATACATGCATTGATCCCACATTTCTCATTTTTTCCTATGTAATTTGCTCCTACCCTTTTCTAAAGATCCCAGTTCCAATTGTTTCATCTCTGGTACTATCTTCTCTACTTCTGGTAAAGCTGGTTTAGACTTTGATTTACATTTTCTTCTATTTGTTTTTTTTTGGCAGCCATCACAATTAGACTCAGCAAGGCCTTACTATGTCTAGGTAATTCCAATGCTGAATCCTAGCTAAAAAAAAAGAAGTTATTTCTTACCATAGCGTTCCATCTGTGTTGTTCATCTTCATTCATTCATCACTGATGGGTAGTCGGTTCCGTCCTCGGAACCGAGTCGTCCTTATACCAAGCTCATGCTAGCCAAAAACCCTCAAGCTAAGCTTTTGCCCATAATACCTTTCTCCCTGTTACCTCAGATCAAGTTTGCCCATTATTAGTAAAGCAGAGGCTTTTTCTGAGCAAGTACCCTAAAGCGGGATTTAGACCCAAAAAATCCCCCAGGAGCCATTAGGCGGGGGAAGGAGGGTGGGACATAATGAATGAATGAAGATGAACAACACTGATGGAATGTTATGACAAGACATAACGTCTTTATCTGATGTTGTTCATCTTCATTCATTCATAACTGATGGAACAGGGTCCCCAACTACCTCGTGTCCCTTGGGCGGCTCTTATGGAAGAATATTCGTGAGCACCATTCAAAGGAAGCTCTTCCCCTGAAGCCCAAATCCAATTTGTAATGAGTGATAAAGGTATGAGGAGCAGCCCACGTTGCTGCTGTACATATATCGTCCATAGAAGCCCTTTAATGGAAAGCCACAGAAGTTGCCATTGATCTGGTGGAGTGTGCTTTGATTTTCTCTAGTATAGGGCTTTTTGAGTGTCGGTAGATGAAGAGTATAAAATCTATGAGCCATTTAGATAAAGTCATCTTAGAAACTGACTTTCCCATTTTAGGACCAGAGAATGATACAAATAGCTGGTCAGATGTGTGCATTGTTTTTGTCCTATCAAGATAAAATCTCAGCTGTCTGTGAACGTCTCATGAATGCAGACAGTACTCTCCTTTATTCAAAAAATTAAGGAAGAAAACTGGCAGGTCAATAGTCTGGTTAATAGTGAAATCAGAAATAACTTTGGGAAGAAAGAAAGGGTTCGTCCAGAGTGATACTCTGTCTTTGTGGAAAATGAAATACTGGAGCTTTATGCATAATGCGTGAAGCTCAGAAATGTGTCTTGATGACGTGATGGCCACCAGAAAAAGAGATTTCTAGGATAAGAACTTGATGCCACAGGTGGCTGCGGGTTCAAAGGGAGGTTGTGTCAAAGATTGGAGGACTAGTGTGAGACTCCATGGTTCTATTGGTTGTTTGACTGGAGGTCTACTATGAGAGACTCCTTTTAGAAAGGTTTTACATAGATTATGTGAAATTAACGAGGAATCCTTGAAACCATTATGGAAATTTGAAATGGTAGCTAGGTGAACTTGAATAGTGGATGCTGCAGCTCCCTCTTGGAAAAAGTTTGATAAGTAATGTAGCACTGCAGTGACTGGAGCTGAATACTGGTCCAGTTTTCTCTGTTTAGACCAAATTAAAAACCTTCTCCATTTGCTAAGATATATTTTCCTGGTGGATGGCTTGTAAGAGGCCAGAATAATGTCACGCACTGGGGAGGAAAAGTTGCTCTGCCTGGCGATCATTGGAAGTGGAGAAACCAAACTGTCAGCTTGAGGCTGGTTATGTTCGGGTGGCTCAACCCTTGGGGATGAAAAATCAAATCTGGGGTTGGATCCAGAATCCATGGTCAGCATAGTAAGTGAGGCCAGAGAAAGGGGAACCATACTTGTTGAGGCCAATAAGGTGCAATGAGGATCACTTTGTTTTTCAACCTTTCTTCTTCTTCAAGAATTGGGGGATCGGGGGGGAGGAGGGAAAGTGTACAGAAGTCCCGTGGGCCAATCGTGGATTAGAGTGTCCCTCGATTACTCCCCCTGTGGGGGAATTAGGGCAAAGTAGCTGCTGCATTTGTGGTTTGATTAGGAGGTGAATAGGTCACAGCAAGGCTGGCCCCAACAGCTGAAGATCTTCACCACTATGCTCGAATTGAGGGACCACTCGTGAGGCAGAAGGATATATCTGCTTAGCTTGTCTGCAATCACGTTGGAATCCCCGGGAATATGCATTGCGATCAGAAAGTGGTTGGTAGCTATTGCCCATTGCCAAATTCTCATGGCCCCTCGACACAACGGGTAGGACTTGGTTCCTCCTTGCTTGCTGATATATCAGACTACTGCCATGTTGTCTGACTGGATGGCAATTGTTCCAGAAGGAAGGACAGATTGAAATACCTGCAACGCTAAAAATGCTGCCCTCAGTTCTAGAACATTTATATGCAGATTGGTCTCTATAGAAAACATGTGCCTTGGACTGTCATCACCTGAAAATGCCCCCCCACCACCCTATCAGGGAAGTGTCCATGGTCACAGTGTCCCTGGGCTGACAAGGGTAGAAAGGGCGGCTCCAAATTTCTGTTTCTGGCCTCATCCACCAAATTAGGTTCTGCTTGCATTGATTCATTATTCAAATCTGAAAAGACAAAGGATGATGATTCGGATACCACTGAGATAATAGAAGCCATTGGAGGAGTCTCATGTGAAGTCTTGCAAGAGGTACTATTGTTATTGATGCTGCCACTGAACCTAGGAGTTGAAAGACCTCTCGAGCTGAAACCATGTTTTGAAAGACTATCACTCGGAGCTGGAGCCTTAGTCTTTGTAATTTATGATCTGGGAGAGACTAAACAGGACTGGGTATTGAATACCGCCTCTATGAATTCTAAAGTTTGGATCGGAGTCATGTTGCATTTCTCCCAATTTATAGAGATTCCCAGAAACTTTGCCTATGAGAGAGTGTAGTTTAGGGCCGTTACCAGTAGATGCTTGGTGGGGGTGGTAAGGAGCCAATCGTCTAAATATGGAAACACCTGGAATCCTTGTAGTCTGAAGAGAGCTGTCACTACTGCCATGCATTTGGTGAACACTCTGGGGACTGTAGAGAGTCCGAATGGCAGAGCACGGAATTGGTAATGATTGGCTCCCAACCAGAAGCGAAGAAACCTTCTGGAGCATTTGTCCATTTTGCTGTGGTAATACGTATCTTGAAGGTCCATTGAGCACATTCAATCGCCTCTTTCCAAAAATGGAAGAATGGATTGAACCGTGACCATCTGGAATTTTGTTTGGGTGACAAACTTATTTAAAGTGCTGAGATGCAAGATTGTTCTCCAGTCCCCTGTCTTTTTTGGCACCAAAAAGAATCTTGAGTAGAATCCAGATCCAATCTGGTCTGGTGGGACTGTTTAGACAACTCTATTTTGACACAGCTTTTTTATCTCTAGAGCTGCTTCTTCACTCTGACTGGGTGGAACGTCGGGATTCATCTTAGTGGCTTTGGGAAGGAATTGAGTGGGAAGTGGTAACCTCTGGTTATTATCTTCTGCACCCAAGAGTTGATGGTTATTGATTGCCAGGCAGTGTGGTGAAGAGAGAAACGTCCCCAACTGCTTCCAGAGGAAAGCAATTGAGCCACTCTTCAGGAGCACTGGTAGAGTTGTCCAGAGAAAGAATATCTAGGTCCCTGGTTACCCGGGCCCCCTCTGCCTCTGTAGGGGCATCTTCCCGAAGAGTTGCTCTCTCTGCCTCTGGGGGTGAACTCGCCATGTGTGTCATGAAAAGGACCCTGAGAATTTCTGTGCCACAACTTTCCACTCCTCTGGTCCCTGGTGTAAGAACACTGGAGGGAGGAAAAGTGCACACCTACGGCAGACAGGATTTTGCCATCCTTCTTACATCTGGCTAGAGTGTCCTTCACTTTTGGGGCAAATAGGGAAGAGGCTTCCACTGGAGCGTTAAGGAAGGAAGACTTAAAGGGTCCACAAAATCACAATGGCGCATCCAGGCATGACGTCTCATAACTACACCTGCACCCACAGCTCTTGCCACTCCTTCAGCTGCATGGGATATTAACCTCATGGACGAGTTGGATATCGATTCCAGGGTTGCTAGCTGTCAAGCAACTTAGTCACATACCTTGTCAGATACCTGTCCTGATTAAGTTCCGGAGAGTTCGGAAAATAAGTCTCTCTGGACCCTATTAAAATGTGCCAGGTAGTTCAAAGACAGTATGGGATAGGTCGATGAATTAAAAACTCGCTTCCCTAACCTGTCTACTGTCCGAGACTCCCTGGTGGGCGGATGAACTGTCTGGCTCTCTTCGGCGAGCTCTTTCTTCATGGCCGCCGCCACCACCATTACATCTTCTGGCACACCTTTAGACCAATGTGGGCTTTCCTCGGGGGGGGGGGGTAGAATCTTATCTGGTTTCTGTGGGATTGGCTCAACAGAGTCAGGATTTTTCCAGGCACGCTACACCATGAGCTGAACTAACTTGTCCGTAGGCGGGGTAGATGGTTGAGCACAAAAAGCCTGCAGGAACACAGATTCCTTGGAGGAGGATTTATGGGCTTCTACCCCTCTGTTTCAATATTTCAAGGATGTCTCCAAAGAAGACATCTTCAGAGGGTGACAATGGGGATCCTTCCCCTTCATTGTAATCCATATCCTCGGTAAGAGACTCCTCGGGGAGTCCACGTGCTTCCTCTTGCATGACTTCTTTCATGGTACCTCTTCAGTGGGGGCTTCTGAAGAGGACTCAGAAGAAGGGGCACCCTGCAGTAGGGTCGCCTGAGGGTCTTGTGCCCGATGTCCCAAAACGATGGCTTGTAACAGGGTCCGACGCCGAAGGATTGCGTACAGAGGCAAGGGCCCTCTCCATTGCTTGAAAGGCAGGCCCACCTGAAGAGGGATGGGAGCCAGGAATCAAGAAGGACAACCTTGGAACCGGGGTCACACCCCGCTCCATCGAGCCTGCCCCCAAGGACGGAGCCTCAAGAGGGATCGGTACCGACAAGACTCCCGCCACCGTAGATGGCACCGCAGGAAGGCTCGGAACCAAACCCGGCACCATGAAGCCCGTAGTCCAATCCTGGATCAGTAAAAAGTATATATCCTACTCACGCTGAAGACATTTCAGGTCAAAACGAAGCAAAAACAGTGAAAAATCCTGAAGCGACACCATGGCTGAGGCTGCAAAAAAAAACAACTAAAGCATAAAAACAAACATAATTCAATCAGGAAAAAAGTCCTGGACCTGAGGAAGACCTGGCTCTGAGCGAGCCGAAGGCCAAAGGGATGGCTCTGGGGCCACAGTGAGATCCACTAGTGGCACCAAAGATGTGGGGGCTCAAAAGGGCGTCGGTGTTGACAGCTTCGAAACCTGCAAGGAGGTCGGAGGAGGAGAATATGATGGAGTCCGTGGTGCTATACCCCCAACTCCAAAGAGTGATCGGGTCTTTGAAGGTGTAGGAATCCCCCTGTCTGTCAGCAGTTGGTCCACAAGGTGCACCACATCTAGTTCTGAAAGGCTCCTGGTGGATCTAGTGGATATCCCCGATGGGGACTCTAGCCATTCTAAAAAGTGGCTATATACCTGCCCCAGGAAAGGATCTACTGACGGGGAGTATCAGGTCCATGCTGCATTGTCTAACGGCACCACTGTCTCACGTTTGGAGACGTATGAGGAGGGAGTGTTCACAATAGAGGCAGGCACTGCGGGTAAGTTCGGCACCCTGGAAGTACTCAGTGCCGAGGTAGGTGTGGAAGTCAAGATTTCTAATTTAGGCAGGATCGATGCCATAAGCATTGTTGGTGCTGATGAGGCAGGAGTCGAGGACACTATGCTTGCTGACAGTACCGAGGTTGGTGCCGTAGGAACTGGTTTTGGGCCTGGAGCCGATGAAGGCAATTTCAGTAATTTAGGTCTCGGTTGTTTCTCCTTATCACCAGAAGGTGAAGAAGAAAACGAATGCGGTCTCTTTTTTTCCTTCCTAGGAGGGGGTGAGCCCTCCAACTCAGAAAGAGCATCTGAAAAGGGTGTCTTAAAAAGGCCCTTCAGGATTAGTTTATTTCTTCTTTCGTTTACAGTACTGGGGCTAACCTATGGCAGATAGAGCAAGGCAGTTGCACAGAGAGATGAGGAACTCCCAAACAATAAACACAATCATCATGAGAGTCACTATTAGGCATTTTATGGCTGCATTTCAAACACTGCTTGAAGCCTGAAGTCCTCTTCTTCTCAGACATATTGAGAAAAAGTAAACAAACTATCATAAGAAAAGGATAGTAGGGAAAAAAAAAGAAAAAAAGTTATTTTATTATTATTATTATTTTTTTTTTATATTGAGAAAGAAAGTGAAATACCAACAATGGTATTTTGAGGACTACCACAGCAGGTAGGGAGAAAGGGCCATACCACCAATGGTACTAAGATTACCCAAAGGTAATTTGAAGAGAAAAGTCAAGCAGAAAGTCAAACAGAGATTGTAAAAACTAGCAATAGACTGTAGGAAGTATAAAAAAGGGAAAAACTACAGAATTTTTTTATATGGAAGCTTTATAAAATACAAAAACAAATATAAGACTTAGCTGAGAGCTGGCTTGAACACGGCTTTACAGCTACACAGCAAACAAGATCTGAGGTAACAGGGAGAAGGGTATTATGGATAAAAGCTTAGCTTGCGGGTTTTTGGCTGGCGCGAGCTTTGTATAAGGCTGACTTTGTTCCGAGTGTGGAACTGACTACCGATCAGTGATGAATGAATGAAGATTAACAACATCAGATAAAATAATTTCCCTAGTTACTCCAATTTGCTCACCCAGCATCTCCGACAGAGCAGCCTGTAGGGAATCTTTAAAATCAGACAACTCATTACACTCCCAGAAAATATGTTCCCAGTTACCTCTTTCTTCTTCATCACACTGCCAGCATTTGCTGTCTACCTGAGGAACAATTCTTTGGAGTCTGGTTGGGGTATAAAATTACGTATGTAAACACTTGGAGGCAAAAATCCTAAACCTTCTAGGTTTTGTTGTATATTTGGGAGACATACATATATCCCCCCATTGTTTCTTTGTGAATTGCTTATCCATTATCTCTTCCCAATCCTTCAACCGCCCTCTGATTGATTCTTATAGATATCATGCAATATTTTATATGCTCTAGTAATTATTTCTTTTTTAACGGTAGCTTCTGTTCTAGATTCTACTAAAAATTGTACCAGTGCTGGCCTTTCATTTAGGACCACCCTATTTCTTTCTCTTTGTCTATACTCTGATATCAGTCCTTGACAGGTAAGGCAATCTCTAACCTGCAGTCCAGATAAGTTCTTGGTGTCTTACCATTCTGTTACCTTTCCCTCTTTAGTTATTTGCTCCCAATACCTTGGTTCCTTTGCCAGTTTTCTTCAATATATTCCTGCCCCCTCTTGCCTATTGTTTGTATCCCTAAATGCAGTCATCCTTATCAGCAGAATCTCCTTTCTCCATTCCCATGTTGGGTTTGTTCTTAGAAGACCTTCTACTATTTTATGAATATAATATTGTGTATGATTATTGTTGTTCTCCTTCAAGGTCTGCATCCAAAATCCCAGTCTCTCCCCGTTACTTGAGCTTCCCCCTTTCATCATCATCATCTATCTCCACTCTGAATTATAGTTTTTCGCTTGTGTTATGTATAGGAGCCCTTAACTGCGTTGCTCTGAAATACTCCTTCAACTCAGGTAATCCCAATCCACCCTGTTCTACTGGAAGAACTTATCCCACTTGACTCTTGCCATTCCCCACCCCCACCCCAATAAAATCCTTCAGTTCTTTATTAATTGCTATCCACAACTTCTCCTCTGGTTGATAAAATTTTTCCAAACCTGTATACAAGACTCAAATGACCAAAAGCATTGTAACTGCTTGTATCTTACTATCAATATCCATATAACAGAGCTTCCATTTTCTCAGTTTTCCTATTATTTTTTGTTTAGCTTCTTCCCACATACCCTTAGCTGCCACACTGGTGTCATTTTTGATCCATACTACTAAATACTTCATTTTATCTTGTCCCTATAACCATGGATATTGCTGAACCAATTTGTATGTGGGTACATAATTTACTGCTATTGTTTTTGTTTTAACTTCATTAATTTTGTATCCCAAAAAGGTTTGAAACTGTCTCAATATGTTCCACAGCACTGTAATGTCCCTTTCTGGTTTTGTCAGATATAAAACAATGTCATCTGCAAACAGTCAATTTTTCTTAACTACCACGCCAATTATATCTTTGAATTTCTGAGTCCCTTATTTTCTTTGCCAATGGTCCTAAATATAATGCAAATAACAAATGGGAAAGAGGATACCCATGCCTGGTTCTTCTGCTCAAGCAGAGATTACCAGAGAGGACTCCACTCACTTTACTTTTCGCCTCCGATCCCTCATATATCCTCCTAGTCAATTTCATAATTTTATCAGGGAATGCAAATGCTTCCATTGCTTTGTTTATAAAATCCCAGCCTGCTCTGTCAAATGCTTTCTATGCATCAAGACCCACCAACAACAGTGGTATTTTCTTACATTCTTCTTCCCTCTGGATCATCATTGTTCTGTTAATGTTGTAAAATGTTTGCCTCCCCACCACAAAACCATATTGATCCATATCTATCAATTTTGGCATCACTTTTGCTATTCTTTTAGCCATTATAGACAAAACAAAACTCTTTATAATTATGACTTAGTATTGAAATGAGCCTGTATGAAGCTGGATCTGATGGATCTTTACCTTCTTTAGGTACTACAGCTACTACCACTTTCTTCCAGGATGTTGGTTCTTCTTCTCCTCTTAATATAATGTTAAACAAAACATTCCAGATCTTTATCAGTTTTTTCCCTCCTAGTTTCCAAACTTTCACAGGAGTACCATCTATTCCTGGGGACTTTCCTGTAGCTTGGTTATACATCACCCTTTTCGTCTCATCTCCTCCTATCCTAACTTAGTAACTGAGCCTCCACTACCTCTAACCCTCGTATATTTAATTCTTCCATAAACATTTCCATTTGTACCTTTTCTTGATTTCAATATTTCTCTGCTTTATACAGACTATCATAGAATTTCTGAAATATTTCTGATACTTCTACAGGATCCCTTTTTATCTTCCTTGTTATAAGCTCCCTAAGCTTGGTGACAGCCCTTTATACTTTCTGTTGCCTGAGTTCTGTGCTAAAAGTTTCTGTGCTCTAAAGTTATTATTGAAAAACAGTTGCTTAACAGCAGCCTTTTTAAACTCATGCATATTATCGAGGTAATCCCTTATTTTCTGTTTAGCATTCTGCAGTTGTTCGTCTTCTTGTTCTGTGAGATTCCCCATATTTTGCAATATAATATTTATCAATTTCTCTAAATAATTATTTTACTTCTTAACCATATCTCCCTTTCTTTTATTTCCACCTTATTTTTAAATTCCATTTTAATTTTATCTCACTCCCTAGCTGTATTTTCAGAAAAAGTTCTATCTTCTCTAATAGTTCCTGAATAATTTCCACCACCCATTCCTTAAATTCCTCTCTTTTCAACAGATAGGTGGGAACGCACCAGTGTCTCATTCTCATTTCATTACCCTGGTGCAGCGGTAGCGTTTCTGCCTAACAGCAAGAGGTTCTCCCGTTCGATTCTCGACTGGAGTGCGGGGAGTGCCTTCTGTGTGGAGTCTGCATGTCCTCCCCGTGGTATGGTGGGCGTTTGAAAGACATGCGTAAATGGGCATGCCTTCGCTGAAGGTTGAACGTCGAGCTGGCACCTCGGCGTTCGTGAAAATCTACTGCCAATCATTAGCGGACTGGAGTTTCGCTGTGGCGACCCCTAACCGGGAAAAGCCGAAAGACAACAACAACCCTGTGTTTTTATTTTAGTTATTATTGGCACATGATCTGAAATAGTTACTAGGTGTGTATCAAGACCTTCAATTAAATACACATGTTCCTGTGAAATGTAAATTATATCTAGCCTATCTCCGTTTTTGTATCTTGGGGAATAATATGTAAATTCACTCCGAACTCTTAATATTGAATTAGCTTCCATGACAAATATTTTCATAAATTTCTTTAAAAAGCTACCCTCCTTTGTTATATTTTCCTTTCTGGGTCTCCCAGACACATCTTCACTGTTGCAAACAAAATTCCAGTCCCCACCTATAAGTAATATGCCATTTTGAAAGCTGATTATTTCTCCAAGAATTTTCTTAAGCTCTATTATAGCAGTTTTCAGTGGAATATAAATACATGCCATTGTAATCCACCTCCCTTGGAGTAGCCCCTTAGTACTATAATTCCACCATTGTTATCTTTTTTGTTCACTTCTATTACTATTGGAGCTCCTCTTGCAATTAATATATATTTATAGGTTCATAGGTTAGTACTAGGCTAACTGCCCTTGTGGGCCATTTTAACCCTAGCCAGTTATTCCATGTGAGAATCAAACCCTGCACCTTGTGTCTGTAAGGTAAACATCTTAACCATTATACCAACTTACCACCCTCCTTCCTAGTACTCCTCTCTTCCTTTGCCCCAACTCCAAACCTTTTTGAGAATAAATTAGCGAAAGTAATTTTGGATGCTGCCTAACCCAAGCGGCTAGAGGGAAAAGGATACAAACAGCTGAACAGACTTCTGTTTTGTCCTGTGAAGGTAAAAACGTAATTGCCTGTGGACATGATGAAGGTGCAGCACATATTCACCCTTATTAGTAAAGTTTGGAAAGAAAACTGGTAATTGTATGGACTGGTTAATCTTAGTCTCCATGCCCACTTTAGGCAAAAAGGAAGGGATAATTCATAGAGGCATCCTATCCTTATGGAAAATAATGTAAGGAGGCTTAACCAATAAAGCCTGGAGTTCAGAAATTCATTTTGCTAAAGTGATAGCAACAAAAAAGATTGTTTTCCAAAACAGAAACTTCATGTTGCATTTGTCCACTGGTTCAAAGGGTTCCTGAGCTAACCCCTGAAGGACCACTGTAAAATCCCAAGGAGGAGAGGGGTCCTTTATTGGAGGTGTAAAAAGGAAAATTTGTTTCATGAAAGTTTTACATAATCTGGAAGATGTCAGAGAGAATGATTCATCTCCAGCATGGAAGTTGGATATGGTTGCTAACTGAAGTTTAATAGTACAAAAACTAGCCCCTTCCTTAAACAGAGTAGTGAAAAAAAGAAGAATGGCCAAAGTAAGTGCTGAAAAGGGGTTAATAAGAAGTTATGTACTCACCATAACGTTCCATCTGAGTAGGTAAACTTCATTTGGCAGCAACCTATGGGGTCTTCGGATCCATATCGGATCCGAGCCGGCAGTTTCCAACAGCTGAGATCCGAGCTCCAAGCTCCTACCCTACCCATAATCCCCTGCCATCCCTACCTGAACTCAGATCGAGTTTGCCTAATGCAAGACCTGTACCAAATAGCCAGTCTATGATCTGACCTGGATACAATCAGATGACAAAGAGTAATATAAACATCCGACGGTCAGGGGGAAGGAGGGGGGGACAGTTGCTGCCAAATGAAGTTTACCTCCTCAGATGGAACGTTATGGTGAGTACATAACTTCTTAATCTGAAGTAGTTAACTTCATTTGGGCATCAACCTATGGGACAGAGTCCCCAGCTACCTAAATCTTGGGAGGTCCTTATGGAAGGATGTTCCGGAGCACTGCAGAGCCAAAGGATGCTCTCCCTCTGGAGACCAGATCCAACTTATAATGATTTATAAAGGTATGAGATGAAGCCCAAGTGGCTGCCGAACAAATTTCATCCAATGAGACTCTAGAACGAAAGGCAGCAGAGGTGGAAATTGAACTAGTAGAATGGGCGTGGACTCCTTGGGGTGCGGGCCAGCCAGAACTTTCATATGCCAGTAGAATACACTGTGAAATCCACCTGGACAGTGTGACTTTTGAAACTGATTTCCCAAAATTAGATTTAGCAAATGAAATAAACAGCTGGTCTGATTGCCTATGACCAGCTGTTCTGTGTAAGTAGAAACGTAGTTGTCTATGAACATCCAACGAGTGTAACTTGTATTCGCCTTTGTTTTGGTAATTGGGAAAAAAGACAGGTAAATTAATAGTTTGATTGATATTTGATTCGGAAGCAATCTTAGGAAGAAAAGAGGGATTGGTCCTGAGGGATACTCTGTCTTTATGAAAGGTCAAATACGGTGGCTTGGCGGAAAGGGCTTGAAGTTCAGAAACCCTTCTGGCTGAAGTGATAGCGACGAGAAAGGCTGTTTTCCAGGATAATAGTTTAAGATCCACTGAAGCTGCAGGCTCAAAGGGAGGAGCTGTCAAAGCCTGGAGTACGAGCGCTAAATCCCAAGGAGGGACAACATCCTTCACCGGGGGTCTTAATAGGAAGGTACCCTTCAAAAAGGCCTTACACAATCTGGTTGCGATCAAAGGGCCTAGGTCACTCCCCACATGATAATGTGAAATTGCTGCTAGCTGAACTCTGACCGTGGAAGAGCTGGCTCCTTGGTCAAAAAGTCCTGACAAAAAGTCTAACACCGCAGGCAATGGAGCCATAAAGGGGTCTAAGCTTTGTTGCTCCGCCCAAACAGAGAACCATTTCCATTTGCTATCATAAAGCCTTCTAGTAGATGGCTTGTGTGCCGCCACTAAGATAGCTTTGACTGGGGAAGAGATACCGGAAGTCCTAGCTAGGAGTGGAACTGGAGCAACCAAGCCGTGAGTTTCAGATTGTCCAGATTCGGGATCGGAAGGTCTAATGGGTGCGAGATCAGATCCGGGATGGGATCCAGAATCCAGGGAGGATTCACTAGATGATACCGTAGATAAGGGAACCAAGCCTGAATGGGGCAATGAGGATTATTCTGCTCCCCAGCCGTCTGGCTTTCTGTAAGAACTTCAACATTAGAGGAAGAGGAGGGTAAGCATAGAGGAGACTGGGCGGCCAAGCATGTACCAGAGCGTCTTGGGGGGATTCCCCGGGTGGGGGAATTAGAGCAAAGTAGTCGTTGCACTTCATGTTTGAGGGAGAAGCGAAAAGATCGCAACAAGGTTGACCCCATTTGGAGAATATTTGTTTCGCTACTTCGGGATTCAGAGACCACTCGTAGGGCAAGAGAATCGTACAACTCAGTCTGTCCGCTAGGATGTTGGACCATCCCGGAATGTGCGTCGCTATGAGAAAGCGGTTGGTGAAGATCGCCCATTCCCATACTCTCATGGCCTCTCGGCAAAGTGGATAGGACCTGGTTCTCCCTTGTTTGTTGATATACCAGACTACCGACATGTTGTCCGTCTGGACCGCAATAGTCCCAACGGGAAAAAGGCTCTGAAGTGCTTGCAACGCCAACAGCACCGCCCTCATCTCTAGGACACTGATATGCAGCGAGGTCTCCGTGTGGTCCCACGTGCCTTGGACTGTCATGCCTAGACAATGCCCCCCCCATCCAAGGCGAGAGGCGTCCGTGGTCACCGTGGTTAGGGGATGGGGCATAGCAAAGGGACGACCTGTGAGGAGGTCCGGGGACTGCAGCCACCACAGGAGAGCCTTCCTGCAAACCCTGCTGAGACGAATGGGATGGTTTAGAGGGTAATGCAGGAAGGACCACTGGACTTGGAGGGTCCACTGCAGGACCCTCATGTGTAAACGCGCCATGGGCAGCAGGTTGATGGCAGCTGCCATCAACCCTAGGGCCCTCAGGACCAGAGTTGCTGAAGGAGCTGGGGATTGAAGAATGGCCCGCACATGGAGTCTCAGGGTTTGAAGTCGATCCGAAGTCAGGAAGGCTAGGAGCCAGCTTGTATCCAATCTGGCTCCTATGAAGTCTATGATTTGTGTGGGCAGAAGGGAAGATTTTTCTACACTGACTGTGATCCCCAGCCGGGGAGCTAGACGGAGGAAAGAGTCCCTGGCCGCGCAGAGTAGATGCCTTGTGGGGGCGGTCAGGAGCCAGTCGTCCAGGTAGGGGAAGACCTGAATTCCCTGGAGTCTCAGGTGGGCCGCTATCACTGACAAAACCTTGGTAAACACCCTTGGGGCTGTGGTGAGACCAAAGGGAAGGACCCTGAATTGGTAATGGCTGGCTCCTAGCCGGAAGCGGAGGAACCTCCTGGAGCGTCTGTCCATCAAGATGTGGTAGTACGCATCCTCGAGGTCTATAGAGCACATCCAGTCGTTCTCCTGCAAGAGGGGGAGAATGGATTGAAGTGTGACCATCCGGAACTTTTCCTTGGTTACTGACAGGTTCAAGAGGGATAGATCGAGGATTGGCCTTAAGTCCCCCGTCTTTTTTTGACACCAAGAAGAACCTGGAGTAAAAGCCCGATCCGAACTGGTCTGGGGGGATGCGCTGAATGGCTCTTTTTTCTAGCAGCTGCTAGATTTCTGCAGCCACGGCCTCCCTCTGATCAGGGGGGGACATCGGGGAGGAATCTGGGATTGCGAGGGGGATGAAAAAATGGGATTTGGTAACCTCTGGATATGATATGAAGCACCCAGCGATCTGTCGTGATGGACTCCCAAGATGCCAGGTGCCTCGAAAAACACCCCCCGACTGCCTCCAGAGTGGAGCAGTCGGGTAACCCCTCAGGGTTGCTACGTGGGCCGATCAGAGAACAGTTCTCTGGACCCAAAACTCCTCGGACCCCCTCTGCCCCTAGGGCGGCGTCCACCCTGTCCCCCTCTGCCTCGGAAGGACTGGGTGTCCGGAGCGTCACGGGACTGTTGCGACTTCCGGAACCACATCTTTTTCTGTCTCTTTTGGTTCTTGGAGAAAGACCTCTGGGGAGCAGAGAAGCGGACTCCGACGGCAGACAACGTCTTCCCGTCCTTCTCACTCTGGACTAAAGTTTCGCGTACGGTTTTGCCAAAGAGGGCAGAACCATCGAATGGGGCATTAACGAACGACGCCTTAAAGGGTTCCGTGAAATCACAGTGGCGGAGCCACGTCTGTCACCTCATGACGACGCCCGCTCCGCTAGCTCTAGCGGCTCCTTCCGTAGCATGGGATAGTAGCCGCATAGAAGTATTAGAAATAGACCTTAGAGTGGCCATTCGGGCAGAGTACACCTGCTTGTCCTCCACCGACATGGACTCCGGGGGCGACCCAGCATACTCTTTAATAAGGTCTCGCTGGAGCCGTATGACATGTGCCATGTAGTTCAGTGACCATATCAAGAAGGTAGCTGAACTGAAGACTCGCTTCCCAAGGCGGTCCATCGCCCGAGACTCCTTGCTAGGAGGATGGACCGAGGGACTTTTTTGGGCCAGTTCCCTCTTGGTGGCTGTCGCCACCACCATGGCATCTACCGGGGATCCCTTACTCCAGTGCACTCTGTCGGAGGGGGGACTAAGTATCCTATCAGGTCTCTTCAGGACGGGCTCCACAGTGTCCGGCTCCTTCCACGCCCTGGTAGTGATCAGGTCTACCAGGGGGTCGGCTGGAGGGGACACCCAAGAGGTAGACGGGCCTACTTCAAATGCCTCCAGAAACACAGACTCATCTGAGGTAGGCTTTGGGGCGGACCACCCTCCCTTTATTCTGAGCATCTCCATGATGTCTCCAAAGGAGACGTCTTCGGGGGGTGATCTTGGGGAACCTTCCCCTTCCTCCAAATCTGTGTCCTCGGTCAAGGACTCAGGGGAGTCCAAGTGCCTCCTTTTGCACTTACGCTTGTGAGGAACCTCCTCGGGGGGGCTGTCCGAGGAGGCTTCACCAGGCTCATCATGTCCCAACAAGGGAACTACCTGGGAAGTTAGAGCAGGCTGTCCCTGGGGCCGGGTGGTAGAAGTCAGAACCAACTGAGAGGAAGTGCGGGGTGCAGCCATAGCTGTGGCCGGGGGCCTGGAATCCCTCGACACAGCCCTCTCCACCACGTCGAAAGCCGAAGGAAAGCTGCTGTCTCTGGGATCCGAGAGCAAACCCTCCCTCGGATCCAACGAGCGAATTGGGGCCGGAGCCGACGCTATCGGATCCGACGGGCCAGTATGCTCCGACCTGGACGGAGCCGAAGGCACACTGACACCCTCGGATTCAACGCTCAGCTCTCGGCTCCGAGAGCTCGGATCCGCCGAAAAGGGACCCGACAGACTCGAGGGCTGTCGGCGCCGAAGTACCCGATACTATCGGCGCCGACACGTCCCCGGCTCCAATGCCACTAGGCTCCGAGGACTCCAAATCTGGGAAGCGGGTTGGAGAAGGAGCGATCGGGGCGAAAAAGGGGGTCGAGCTCCCCCCCAGAGGGGGGGGGGAGGCAGGAGCACCATCTGCAGTTGGGCCTGGAGGAATCTTCTCATCATCCGGTCCAAATCTGCATCCGTTAAGTTTTTGGTCGACCTAGAGAAGGCCACCGAGGCGGGATGGGAGTGCCGCCTCGATGACCTCGAGGGAGACCGGGCCTCGTCCTCTTCCGGTCCCGGTGAGAAGCTAGGTGACCGGAGCCAGGAAGGAGAAGACTCAGAGGTCTACGAGGGAGAAGCCCACTTAGCTGGCGGGGCCGATGTAGAGGCCTCGGCCCACCGCTTGTGGTGCTTCTCCCTGCGCTTCTCTTTTCTGGCTTCCCTATCCTCCTGGCCCATGGTGGGAGATTGAGTCCCGGCCAGGGGAAGGGAAGCAGTCGGGGGTACTGTTGCGGCTGCGGCAGGCACCACGGGGGGACCGGAGGTCGTAGCCGAGTCCGGGGGCAGAAGTCCAGCCAGAATCAACTTCGACCTCTGGTCCTTAAGTGCCCTGGGGTTGAACGCCGCACAAATAGTGCAGCCAGAGGAGAGGTGTTCAACCCCATGGCACAACAAGCACCGAGTGTGGCCATCCGCTGGGGATAGCTTATGGCCAGACTCGGTACATTTAGAAAAAAATGTCTTTGGGGCCTCAGACATTATACTAAGAAAAGGACACACACACTAGGCCCCAATCACACACAGACACACGCCCTAACGCTGTCACGAGGGGGGGGGATAAGCTAAAATAAGAAGTTATGTACCTACCATAACGTTCCATGTTAGTTGTCTTCTCTCGCCTTCTTTCTTGCTTGATGGGTTCGGAGCCGATCCCTCGGCTCCGACTCGGCACTTGCTAAGCTCGAGAGTCACTTTTACCAGCTCGAGGCAGCCCCATATCCCATGATGCAAGGCGGTAAGTACCCAGATCTCGTTTGCTGACAAAGGGCAATAGCACCAAGCATAAAATACTTCCCAAAGGAAGAAAGAAAACTTACAGATGGAAGAAGGACCAGGTCTGAATGGTCTTCAGCATAACAGTTTCTTATAACAAGGTCTGTCCAGGCCAGGGGAAGGAGGGAGGGTCGAAGAAAGAAGGCAGAGAAGACAACTAACATGGAACGTTATGGTAGGTACATAACTTCTTAATGTTAAGTTGTCAATCTCGCCTTCATTCTTGCTTGATGGGACCGCCCCTAGCACCTCTATCCTGGGTGGCTCAATGGAACAAACTCTTGAGGACTGTAGAGCCAAAACTGGCTCTGTCCCTGGAGGCCAAGTCCAATTTGTAATGGGAAACAAAAGTGTGAGGAGTAGCCCAAGTGGCCGCTGCACAAATAGTGTCCAAAGGAAGTCTAGCTTGAAAAGCTGTAGAAGTAGCTAAGCTCCTAGTTGAATGTGCTTTAGGTTTTGAGCACAGCTGTTTTCCCCTGAGCGTATAAATTTCAGAGATGACCGAAGAAAGCCATCTGGACAAGGTCACTTTAGAAACAGGAAGGCCTTTTTTATTATCCGCATAGGAAACAAAAAGTTGATCAGATTTTCTAAATTTTTTGTTCTGTCCAAATAATATCTAAGTTGACGGTTGACATCAAGATAATGTAGCTTTTGTTCAGCTCTATCTGAATAGTTAAGGAAAAATACAGGGAGATCAATGGATTGATTCAAATTGTTCTTTGAAGCGACCTTAGGTAAAAAGGTTGGGTTAGTTCTCAAAGATACTCTGTCTTTGTGAAAAACCAAATAGGGGGGTCGAACCGAAAGAGCATGAAGTTCAGACACCCTCCTGGCAGATGTAATAGCCACTAGGAATAAAGTTTTCCAAGAAAGATATTTCAGGGAACAAGAAACAGCTGGCTCGAAGGGGGAAAGAATCAAGGATGTCAGCACTAAATTTAGATCCCACTGAGGAGGAGGATTCCTGATTGGAGGCTTTAGTAGGAAAATTCCTTTCAAGAAGGCCCTGCAGAGCCTATGGGACATAATATTATGATCTGCTATCCCGACGTGAAAATTGGAAATAGCAGCCAATTGAACTCTGACTGTGGAAGAAGAGGAGCCTGCATGAAAAATCTCTGCTAAGAAGTCCAGGACTGCCTGAACAGGGGCAGTAAAAGGATCAATATTGTGGGCCTTAGCCCAATAAGAGAAACGTTTCCATTTGCTTGTATAAATCCTCCTGGTAGAGGATTTTAGCGAAGCTACTAAGATGTCTCTAACTGGGTTAGAGATCAAAGGAAGCCTGGCTAAGGAAGGAAGTGGAGCAACCATGCTGTGAGGTTGAGAGAAGGGATTGACTGGTGCAGCTGACCCGATTGGTGAATCAGAAGATCTGGCACTGGGTCCAGATGCCACGGCTGCACCAAAAGGTGATGATGGAGGAACGGGAACCAAACTTGTCGAGGCCAGTAAGGGGCAATGAGAATCAATTTGGCTCTCAAAACGGTAGCTTTCTGGATCACCTGAGGGATCAGAGGAAATGGAGGGAAGGCATAAAGAAGTCCCTGGGGCCAATCCTGGGTCAGAGCGTCTCTTGGGGGATGGCCTGATAGAGGGAAGAGGCTGAAGAAGTCTGGGCATTTGCTGTTTTGGGGAGTAGCAAAAAGATCGCAACATGGACGACCCCATTCCAGAAAAATCTCTTCCGCTATAGATTGCTTGAGAGACCACTCATGAGGCATGAGAATAGCTCTGCTCAATCTGTCCGCTACAATGTTGGTTTTCCCAGGGATATGCGTTGCTACCAGAAACCGATGAGAGGAGATCGCCCATTGCCATAGTCTGAGCGCTTCTCGACACAAGGGGTAGGACTTGGTTCCGCCCTGTTTGTTGATATACCAAACTACAGACATGTTGTCTGTGTGGACTGCAATTGTCCCTACGGGAAGAAAGTCGTTGAGGGCTTGCAACGTTAAAAGCACTGCTCTCATCTCCAGGACATTTATGTGCAGATGGTACTCGAACGGCTGCCACGTCCCATGAACCATCCTGCCCTGATAATGACCCCCACCCGATCAGGGGCATCCGTGGTGACAGTGGCTATCGGGATGGGGGTACAAAGTACCTGCCTTGGTGAACCTGAGGCGATGTGATCCACCAAGCAAGATGCTCTTTGCATGTCTGTGTCACCAGAATCTGGTGACGCATTGGAAGTTGCTGGTATGACCATTGTGTGAACAGCATCCACTGAAGAAGGCGCATGTAGAATCGAGCCAGGTGAAGAAGAGTAATGGCCACAGCCATGAGACCTAATACCTTTAGAACCATTCTGGCCTGTACTTTCTTGCTGGCCAGAATGATCCTGACATGACTCTGAATGTCTGAAACTCTTTGATCTGTAAGGGTAGCTGACATCGAACAGTGTTTAAGTTTGCCTATGAAGGTAATAGACTGGCAGGGCGATAAGGATGACTTTTCGAAGTTGATTGAGATGCCCAAATGAGAACAAAGGTCTATTGTGTAATCCCTGGCTTGTATAAGCTGATGCCTGGTGGTGGCTGACAGGAGCCAGTCGTCGAGATACGGAAACACCTGGAATCCTTGACGTCTCAGGTGAGCCGTGACCACTGCCATGCATTTGGTGAACACTCTGGGGGCTGTAGTGAGAACTCCAGGGACCACCGAAAGGGAAGTCTCCGAGGCAGATGTCGGAGCCGAGCTCACCAAGGCCGAGGCTCCAAGGGGAAGAGCGGGTTCGGACAAGGGTCCGATGCCACTCACCCCCTCGGAGGAGACCATGGAAGCCCGACCACCGAATCCCTCTAAGGAAGGTCTCGAAGAGGAGATAAGAGTAGAGGCTGAAGGAACAGAAGGGGGTATCCGTCCTCCAGCCGTAGCAGTAACCATTCCCAAAGACTCCAACTCCAAGGTCTTGGGTAGAGTTGAAGGAGGAACTGTAACGGGGTGTGGACCAACAGTCGTCTGTTGAGACGGACTATGTAACATTTGGGCCAGTACCTGTGACTTAAGTAATCTACTGACCACTCTCTCTAGGTCATGATCTGACAGTCTGGATGACCTTGAAGATCGGCTCCGATGGCACCGTTCCGAAAGAAGAGGTGAAGCCGGAGCCGAAAGTATCGGCTCCAAGGAAGGAGACCCCGACCTCTTCCGGAAATGACCCACCGGACCCGATACTATAGATCCTGGCGGAGCCGACTTCCGGGAGCCGACAGGAAGCCTCGATGTATCGGCTCCAGCCGGAGCCGATACAGCCACCAAAGTAACGGTGTCGGAGCCGATCGGAGCCGACACCGATGCCTGTGCCACATGGGTGTCGGAACCGATCGGAGCCGACACCGAAGTGGTCGATACAGATTCGGTGCCGAAGGCTTTGTTAAGCCAGAATCGGCTCCAGCCGGAGCCGATCTCGACTCGGAACGAGTCGGAGCCGAGGCCGCAGGCTTAGACACAGAAGCCTGGGCCTTGGAAGATTTAACTGATTTAGATGGAGCCGACTTAGCCGGCTTAAGAAGGCCCCTAAGGATCAGTTTGTTGCATCTTTCCTGCAGGACTCTCTGGCTGAAGGAATGACAAATAGCACAGGAGTCCTGCAGGTGAAGAGGCCCCAGGCAATACAGGCAAGAAGTGTGACCGTCTGTCAGAGACATCTTCTGACAGCACGAGTCACACTTCTTAAAACCTGAGACCCTCTCCTTTGACATGGTGCTTAACACAAACACACACACACACCAGTCAAAAAATTAACTTAAATAAAATACCAAAAGGTATTTGTATAAAACACACACACCCTAACAGGGAGGGGATGGGATGGGTAAAGTTTGACTAAAATAAATTAGAAAAGACAGGGATTTTCTGTCACAAAATGTAAATAATTAACTAATAACTAATAATTAAGGTTTTTTTAAGAAAAAGGGGCTTAAATATTCAAAAAGTGAATCACCTACCAGGAGCTGGTAAAAGGAGGACCTCATAAGCGAAGCGGCAAACGAGATCTGGGTACTTACCGCCTTGCATCATGGGATATGGGGCTGCCTCGAGCTGGTAAAAGTGACTCTCGAGCTTAGCAAGTGCCGAGTCGGAGCCGAGGGATCGGCTCCGAACCCATCAAGCAAGAATGAAGGCGAGATTGACAACTTAACATTAAAACTTGTAGAGAGAAAAACTACGAGGGGATGTTAAACACTCACAACACACTTTTCTGACAGGAAAGTAAAAGAAAAAAGATTAAATTTTCTCACAAAGTCTGCTAAGAAACAACCGACACCTGGAACTCAAGGATCAAGCTGCTGGCTTCAACCGCAGCAAACTAGATCTGAGGTCAGGTAGGGATGACAGGGGATTATGGGTAGGGGAGGAGCTTGGAACTCGGATCTCAGCTGTTGGAAACTGCCGGCTCGGATCCGATATGGATCCGAAGACCCCATAGGTTGATGCCCAAATGAAGTTAACTACTTCAGATTATTTTGTTTAGAAGCCCATACAGAAAATCTTTTCCATTTGCTTTTGTAGACTTTCTTGGTGGAGGTCTTCTGGGAGGCCAAGATAATGTCAAGAACTGGGGAAGTGAACCTGGACCATCTTACTCTGACTGGAAGTGGAGAACCCATGTGTTCAGTTTGAGGGCATGGAGATTGGGATGTTGACCTGATGGATGATATAAAAGTCCTGAGTGGGCTCCAGTATCCATGGAGGATATTTCAAGTGAGACCAGAGGAAAGGGAACCATACCTGTCAAGGCCAGAAGGGGGGCAATGAGAATGACTCAGGTCTTCAGCTTGCTTGCTTTCTGTAGAAACTTGGGATCAGTGGAAGAGGCGGGTAAGAATAGAGGAGACCAGGGGGCCAACTGTGAATGACAGTATCCCTCGGTGACTCCCCCGGAGGGGGAGATCAGAGCAAAATACTTGCTGCACTTGTTGGTGAGGGGAGAGGTAAACAGGTCGCAGCAAGGTTGACCCCAGCAGCTTAAGATCATATTCACTACTGTTTGGTTGAGGGACTACTTGTGAGGAATCAGAATGGACCTGCTGACTCTGTCTGCCAGCGTGTTGTTTTTCCCCAGTATGTACGTTGCAATAAGAAAACAGTCTGAAGAAATCACCCATTCCCAGACCATCATGGCCACTCTGCACAATGGGTTGAAATGGGTTCCCCCTTGTTTGTTGATGCACCAGACTACTGTCATATTGTCCATCTGGACTGCAATGGTCCCTAGAGGAAGAACATCCTGAAAGGCTTGCAATGTTAGGAGGCCCGTTGCTCTTCTTATGTGCATTAAGATGACATTCAGGCTTGGGTGTTTGTTTAAGTAGTTTCTTGTATACAAACACATCAGGATGAATGGCAGGAACATTAAACTTAAACAAACTAACTAACTGACTGCTCACTCAAATTGGCACTCTTGCTTGCACGTCCTCAATACTTATATTTGCTGACTCACTGGAAAGCTTCTTAAAGGTATATGACATGCATTGATCTACATCCTCCCTCTTTACTGAGCTGTCTCATATAAATAAATGACATTTCAGTATGCATGCAATTTATACAGACACTAATAAAGAGTGACATAATAGTTAGGCTGGGTTTAGCAACAGGGACAGTTACTGGGGAATGTTCTGCTTTCAGACTTTCAGGGATTTTCTCAGGAATACAGGTTACTGACCGAATGTTCTCTGGAACAGGAAAATTGGACAGGTCACTGAGAATTAGAGTCTTTGTCACAGGTAAGATGCTGTAACACTGGTTCAGACACTGGTAACATATGCTTCCGATTTAGTCTGAATTCCACTCCTTGTGATTCCACAATGTACGATCTCGCCTCTTGACACAAGCTGCTCACAAATCCGATGTGATCAAAACCTTTTGACGTCTGCATCCTCATTATCTCCCCTTTTTTCAATGAACTGAGCAGTTTGCTGGTCCTATCATAGTAAACCTTCTGGGACAAACGCTTTTTCAACAGTTGGGCTTGTACTGCTTTGTTGGTTTTTAGCACTTGGAACCAATACATTACTGCTAATTGGTAGTGTGGTTCTGGTTTGTCTCGACATAAGTCTCTGGGCAGGTGAACCAAGATGATTATCACGAGAAATGTTTCTGAGATTTAACAAGTTTAGAAAAAAAGAAGTTATGTACTTGCCATAACGTTCCATGTGAGTTGTTTATCTCGCCTTTATTCTCACTGATGGGTTCGGAGCCATTCCTCGGCTCCGACACGGCCGATAGCAAAGCTCAAGGTTTGCCAGTAGCTCGGGACCAAGCCCCTTATCCCACAATGCACTGCTGGAATTACCTCAGATCTTGTTTGCTGCAAATATATATATATATATATATATATATATATATATATATATATATATATATACATATATACCTTTACCCTCCTCTATAAGGGGAACACTTTCCAAAGGAAAGAAGTACTGAGGAGCCAGGATAGTACTAGCCTCTAAGTCTACTGTCAGCCAGGAGGGGGAAGGAGGGAGGGATGTGAGAATAAAGGCGAGATAAACAACTCACATGGAACGTTATGGTAAGTACATAACTTCTTTATGTGAAGTTGTTAAATCTCGCCGTTTATTCTCACTGATGGGTAGCGTCCCTAGCACCCTCAATCTTGGGTGGCTCATGGAAGTATGTTTTTCAGTACCGTGGAACCAAAGGAAGACCTGTCCCTGGAAGCCTTATCTACTTTGTAATGTGTGATAAAGGTATGAGGCTTGGACCACGTGGCTACAGCACAAATATTGTCAAGGGGCAATTTAGCTTGAAAGGCAGAAGATGTAGAAACGGCTCTGGTAGAATGAGCCTTAGGTTTTTGTGTCAATGGCATGCTAGCATTCGCATAAACAAAGGATATACAATCTGATAACCATTTAGATAAAGTTGTTTTAGCCACTAGATTACCTTTTCTGGCTTCTGAAAAGGATACAAAAAGTTGATCTGATTTTCTAATATCCTTAGTTATGTCAAGATAAAATCTGAGCTGTCTGTGTACATCAAGTTTGTGCAGCATGTATTCCAATTTGTTAGAGTGTTTGGGAAAAAAGACTGGCAGCTCAATGACCTGATTGATATTGGATTCAGAACAGACTTTAGGCAAAAATGAGGGGTTTGTTCTGAGAGATACTTTATCAGCATGGAAAATCATGTAAGGTGGTCTGACAGATAATGCTTGGAGTTCTGACACTCTGCGGGCATAAGTAATGGCCACTAGAAAAATAGTTTTCCAGGATAAATATTTGAGATCACAAGAAGATGCTGGTTCAAAAGGGGGGAGAATAATTTGAGACAGCATAAAGTTCAAATTCCAGGGAGAATAACGAATTTTGACAGGAGGTCTCATGTGAAGAACACCTTTAAGAAAAGTTTTAGATAACTTATGGCCCATAACGTTCGAGCCATCGAATCCAAGGTGGAAATTTGAGATGGCGGCTAACTGGACTCGAACTGTAGCAGCTGCTGCCCCTTCCTTAAAAATCTTTGTCAAGAATTCTAAAATGGACGAAAGTGGAGCTCGGAAAGGGTCAATTTTCTGTGTGTTGGCCCAAATTGAGAACCTTTTCCACTTACTGCAGTATAATTTCCTGGTGGATGGCTTGCGAGAAGACAAGAGAATTTGTCTTGCATCTTCTGAAATTGAATGGAGCCTAGCAATTAGGAAGAGTGGATTAGCCAAGCAGTCAGTTTCAGGGACTGCAGGGAAGGATGGAGGTCCCCTGACGGGTGCGTCAGAAGGTCCGGAACTGGGTCCAGGATCCATGGATCTTCCAACAGGTGATGATGGAGAAACGGGAACCAAATCTGTTGAGGCCAGTAGGGGGCTATGAGGATAACAGTCCTTCCCAGCGATTTTGCTTTCTGTAAAAACCTGAGTATCAATGGAAAAGGTGGGAATGCATAAAGGAGACCCGGGGGCCAATCGTGTATGAGTGCATCTCTCAGGGGATGTCCTGGAGGTGGTATTAGGGCAAAGTAGCTTCTGCATTTTGAATTGATGTGGCTGGCAAAGAGGTCCCAGCAAGACTGGCCCCATTTGCGGAAAATCAACTCCGCAACCTGTTGTTTGAGAGACCACTCGTGAGGGAGCAATATCACCCTACTTAGCTTGTCCGCTATCACGTTGTATTTCCCTCGGATGTGCGTTGCTAACAGAAAACGCTGGGATGACACAGCCCATTGCCAGACCCTGAGGGCTTCTCGACAAAGGGGGTAAGACTTTGTACCACCTTGCTTGTTCAAGTACCAGACTACTGACATGTTGTCCGACTGAACTGAATAGTTCCTAGAGGAAGAGAGTCCTGAAAGTACTGCAACGCCAGAAGTACCACTCTCAACTCCAGAACACTTATATGCAGATGTGACTCTTGATCCGTCCATGTGCCTTGGGCAGTCTCTCCCTGAAAATGCCCCCGCCACCCTATCAGGGAAGCGTCCGTGGTCACAGTGGCTACTGGGGGGGAGAACAAAGGGCCTTCCGATTGTGACATGAAGAGACATCAATCACCACCGAAGGTCTCTCTTGCAGGTATCTGTGATGAGAATTATGTGGTGCATCAGCAGTTTCTGGTACGACCACTGAGCAAAGAGGAGCCATCGAAGGATTCGCATATGCATCCATGCGAGTGGTATGGCCAGGATTGCAGCTGCCATCAAACCTAGCACCTTCAAGACCTCTGCTGCTGTAGCTTTGTTCTTTGACACCAGTGAGTTGATGTGTTGGCGGAGAAGTGAGACTCTTTCGACTGGAAGACGTAGAGTGGTGGTTGAGGTATCTAACTCTTCTTCTTTCGGCTTTTTCCCGGTTAGGGGTCGCCACAGCAGATCACCTGTCCGCTCATGATTGGCAGTGGAGTTTTACAGTGTCAAGTTGCCAGCCCGGCGCCCAACCTTCCACAGAAGGCACACACACGCACACACTCACACCTAGGGCCAATTTTGAGTGTCCATTCCACCTGCTCCTATAAAAACAGTATGCTGCGATGGCGATAAGGCAGACTTTTCGAAGTTGACTGTAATGCCTAATTGATGGCAGAGTGTCAGAGTGTATTGTGTTGCCTGAGTCAATTGATGCCTGGTGGTAGCGGTGAGGAGCCAATCGTCTAGGTATGGAAACACTTGGAATCCTCAGGTGAGCTGTGACCACTGCCATGCATTTGGTGAACACTCTGGGAGCTGTAGTGAGACCAAAGGGCAGGGCTCGAAACTGGTAATGATTGGCTCCCAGCCAGAAACACAGGTGATCCCTGGAGCATCTGTTCATCTTTATGTGACAGTACGCGTCCTTGAAATCTATGGAGCACATCCAATCGCCTGTCCCTAGGAAGGGAAGAATGGACTGAAGCGTGACCATTCGGAACTTCTCTTTCTTTACGAACTGATTGAATCTGCTGAGGTCCAAGATAGGTCTCCAGTCCCATTTTCTTTGGTACCAAAAAGAATCTTGAGTAAGTTCCGAATCCAACTTGGTCTGCTGGGAATGGTTGGATGACTCTTTTTTTTCCTAGCAATTTGTGGACCTCTATGATTGCTTGTTCCCTGAGACTGGGTGGAACATCTGGGATTCTGTATACAGGAGTGGGAGGGGTAGAGAACGGTATGAAATATCCTCTGGAAATGATGCTTTGTACCCAAGTATCCGATGTTATGTTTAGCCAGGCTTCTGGGTACAAAGATAAGCGACCCCCGACTGCCTCCAGAGCCGGACACCCGGGCTGCACTTCAGGGGCGCTGGTAGGGCTGACCAGAGAACTGTCCTCTGTCGCCCTGTTGCTGCGGACCGCCTCTGCCACGTGGGTGGTGTCTTCCATTATAACCCCCTCCTCTGCCTCTAGAGTGGGTTTTTCCACGTGTGTCCTGAAAGGTTCCCTGTGCTTTCCGGAACCACATTTTTCCACCCTTAGGGCCCTTGGGATAGGGCCGAGTAGGGGTAGAAAAACGAACTCCAATGGCAGATAGGGTCTTGCCTTCCTGCTCACACCTGGTTAATGTTTCCTTTACTTTAGGCCCAAACAGTGATGAGCCGTCAAACAGGGTGTTAATAAAGGAAGACTTAAAGGGCTCCGCAAAGGAACAGAGACGTATCCAGGCTTGTCTCCGCAGAGCAAACGCCTGAACTAGCGGCTCTACTCGAACCATCAGCTGCATATGATATGAGACGCATGGACGAGTTCACAATGGAATTTAGGGTAGCAAGCTGTGTGTTGACTCTGTCGGCCACCCCTGCAGCTACCGTACCCTGAAGAGTATCTCCTAGCTCTTTCAGGAGATCTCTTTGGAGTCTCATGAAATGGGTTAAATACTTTAGCGATCAAAGAGAAAAGGTCGCTGAACTAAACATGCATTTCCCATATCTATCCATGATCCTAGACTCTCTATTAGGAGGATGGATAGATGTGGATGTTTCAGACACTTCCTTTTTGGTGGCTACAGCTACCACCATGGCATCAACAGGCACTCGTTTGGTCAAAAAGGATTTGTCCACTGGGGCAGAGATAAACTTGTTCGGCTTCCGAGAGACAGGTTCCATGGCCTCCGGCGACTCCCACGCCTTACAAGAGATCAGGTCCATGAGTTCATCGTAAGGCGGAGACACCCAAGAAGTGGAAGTTTGAGACCCAAAAGCCTTTAAGAGCACTGACTCGTCCTCAGTAGGGGTTTTGGACTGCCAACCGCCCCTCTGATTCAGGATCTCTAATATCTCTGCAAAGGAGATATCCTCAGAAAGGGATCGAGGGGACCCTTCTGACTCATCAAGGTCAGCGTCAGATGTCAAACACTCCTGTGGGGAGTCCAAGTGCCTCCTATTGCACAATCTCTTCCTGGGTACCTCCTCAGTGGGGGGATATTTGGAGGTCTCGGAAGAGCAGGGGACACCCTGTGGGGGTACTTGAGGCTCAGGGTCTCTATGCCTTGCAGGGGGACCGGTAGATGAAGAAGCGGACACAGGAACTTGAGGGGAGAGGGAAGGCCGAACCGATGCTGATGATGTCTTAGGAGACATGACTCTCCTCATGGCATCGAAAGCGCCATGGCCCCAACGAGAAAGGGTAGATGGACCCGAACGGACTGTCTGATCCTCCCGCACCGAAACCATAGGCTCTGAGTCTGAGGTAGGAGTCAAGTTCATCCGAGCCAAAGCCCCGAGAGGAAGAGTCGGCAATGACATATCGGTCTGACTATCCTCCCCGGACCTGACAGGAGAGAGTCGGCTCCTAGCGTCCTCGGTCGACGCCGAGGACGTCCGAGTAGATGGAACCGATAACACCGGTGTGGGTCTCGGTTCCAAGGGTTCAACAATCATCGGTTCCAGCTCCTTCGGCTCTGAGGGTCCAGTACCACTCGGAGGAGGAGTAGTCAAATCCGGTTCAATGGTCTTCGGCTCCGATGAAGTGGTCAGTGCCAACAATTTAGCAAGTCCTGGTGCCCTTAAAAGCTTCTACACTAGCCGATCCATATCCAAATCAGAGAGGCTGACCGAAGACTTAGAGGAATGCACCAAAGGTGCTGACTGGAGCAGAGGAGATGAGAGGACCTCGGAGACCGGCTCCAAGACTGGGAGCTGGCTCCAAACCAAAGGGACACTCGGTTCCGAGAGCTCTGGAGCCGATGACCCTGTACCCTCTGATCTCTTTGCCCTCTTGGTCTGTTTGGAATCAGAAGACTTCAAAGATTTTGATGAAGTGCTGGCACTTTCCTGGTTACCCAACACTTCAGAAAAAGAATGCTGCAGTAACCCCCTATCTATTAGTTTTCTCCTCCTTTCTAAGAGAACCCTGGATGAAAAGGAATGGCATATACTGCACGAGTCTTGGAGGTGTTTAGCCCCCAGACAACAGACACATTGGACATGTCCATCCGTAACGGACATTTTCTGTCCACAATCTGGACACTTTTTAAACCCTGATTTGGGGTGAGATTTCTCTCTCTCATCCGACATTCTTTTAACAGAAGAGCACAAAAAAATACCTGTAAAGGCTAAATACAAGGCTAACTAAGCCCACACTAAGAAAACTAATAACAATTAAAGATAGTAAGACTAAATAGGGCCAAGAAAGGGCCTATCACCAAGAAAACAAAAACTACACACAGGGTAGACCTCTACAAAAAACTAACCTACTTAACTATATTATTTTAAACTAGAAACACACTGAACACTAACAATCACCCAAAAAAACTAGAAAAAGAGTTTTTTTAACTTGCGATTTGTCAAAATGGTCCAAGCTAACTGGATTACCGAGATCTCTCTTGCCGTGGCAAACTAGATCTGAGGTAATTCCTGCAGTGCATTGTGGGATAAGGGGCTTGGTCTCAAGCTACTGGCAAACCTTGAGCTTTGCTATTGGCCGTGTCGGAGCCGAGGATCGGCTCCGAACCCATCAGTGAGAATAAACGGCAAGATTTAACAACTTCACATCATTGGTATTGTCAGGTCTGGATTTTTCTAACAGCTGTTTTACACTATGAACTGCATGTTCAGCCAAATCATTTGACTGAGGGTATTCAGGACTACTTGTAATTTGAACAAAGTCCCATTCTTCTGCAAATCTCTTGAACTGCTGACTAGTAAACTGTGCACCATTGTCAGAAATAACTCTGTACGGATTACCATAGACAAAAAAATGTAGCTTCAACTTAGTAAAGACAGTATTGGAAGTTACATTGGGAAGTAGGTCAATCTCAAACCAATTTAAATAAGAGTCTGCTAACACCAAGTAATGTTGACCATTCCACTCAAAGATATCTGTGGCTAATGTCGACCAAGGAAGTTCAGCAATCTGGCTTAACTGAAGTGGTTCTTTCTGTTGATGCGGCTTTGTACTATTACATACTGAACAAGATGAAAGTACTTTCTCAATATCTCTTGAGATAAAAAGGTAAAATACTAGACCTCTTGCTCTTCTTTTGGTAGAATCAGTTCCTGGGTGGCCACAGTACAAGATCTTAATATACTCATTTTAAGGATTTTGGAACAATTACTTTAGGACCTTTCATGATGATACCATTGTCCAACAAAATCTCATCTCTCTATGGAAAATAAGGTTGCACTTCTGCTGGTAAACAAGATTGCTTTGAAGGCCATCCTTGACTGATAAAGAATTTTAGCTTCTGGAGAACTGGATCGGAAGCTGTGTGAGTACTGAGCTCATCAAGACATGTGGAAGAAAAATTTCCACTTCCATGACTTCAAAATGAAGTTGCACATTGTTATGCTGTTCTGTGTTTTTTCTGGGTGATCTAGATAAAGTATCAGCAAGATAAAAAAGTTTGCTTTTCTGTAAACAAAACTGAAATTGTACTTTTGCAATTTGAGCATTATGTGTTGTAATCTGGCTGGAGCTGTAAGGATAGGTTTTCTCAAAATAGTAACTAGAGGTCAGTGATCAGTTTTGATCTGGATAGGTCAACCATAAATATAATCATGGAACTTCGAGCATGCAAACACAATTGCCAAAAGCTCTTTCTCAATCTGGACATACAGCATCTTGGTCTGGGTAAGAGTTCTCAATGCATAATATACTGGTCTACCCTCCTGAAGAATGACTGCACCTAGACCAAACTTAGAAACATCACAGGAAAGAGTAACTGGTTTGTGAACATCATAGCAGCTGATAGTTAGTGGGCTGGCAATTTTATATTTCTCGGCATCAAATACTCTTTGGTGCTATTCTGAACATGACCAAATTAGATCTTTGCATGTCAGTTCTCGTAATAAGGTCATAGGTTCATAGGCAGGTACTAGGCTATCTGTCCGAAGGCATTTATAAGCCTAGCCAGAATGTGTTGGCTTTCACCGCCCCCTTAGATTAGTTCCCTGTACCTCTGTCCAGCAGAGCCACTGAAGTGATCCCCAGGGTAAACTTTGTTTCCCATCCACTCATCAAGGTTTCTCTTGAAGAATGTTAGTGAGGAGCTCTGCCTAATGTAGATTGGAATCCTCTTCCAAAGCATGGGAAGTCTCTGGGACAGGAATCTATCCTTCCAGCACATCCTATTTATTGTTGTGGTGTGGTTCAGATCCCAAGAGCGTGTAGCTCGAGGGGATATGGTTTTCTTTAGGTGGAACATATCCATCAATTCTGGGTTGGACATGGCCTTGTATGTCAGGCAGAGATCACCTCTGAGTAGGCGGTATGCAACTGAGTACAGCTGGAGTTTCTTCAGTCGAGCTGCCTAGGGCATCTGCTTGAGGCCAGTGATCCTCTTGGTGAGGTACTTCTGTGGTCATTCCAGCCGTTGCAGGTGTCTTGTAAGGTACATCCCAAATGGGACATTGTACTCTATGATGGGTCTGATGAGTGATGAGTAGTGGGGCACAATGACCTCTTTTGATCTGGATGCGAACCCTTTTGTGATTAGGTGGGCCACATAGAAGGATTTTCTAACCACTTTAGCAATGTGATTATCAAAGGAGAGATTACTATCTACTTGGGTCCCCAGATCCCTTATTACATCTTACATATTTAGGGGACTACCACCTATGTGGTAGTTTGTGGGTACTTTGTTTTTTCCAAAGGGGAGGACTATGCACTTTTTGGCATTTAGCTTGAGGCCATGATTTTGGCACCAGGTATCCGTCTCAGTGAGACCCTTTCGGAGGATGTCTGCATCAGCCGGAGAGTCAGTTATAGCTCCTAGCTTGCAGTCGTCTGCGAACATGGTCAGCCATAGTCCTCCTGTGCTTGCCTGTACCTCTGAAAAGTATATGCCGAACAGGAGGGGTACTAGGATTGAGCCCTTAGGAACACCACTTGTAACTGGTTTAGAGTCAGACCTAGCTCCCACAACTCTCACCATGTGGGTTCTGTCTGTAAGCCAGTTAGCAACCCATCTTGTGACAGGGTTTATGTTCAGGCTGGTGAGCTTGTCTATAATACCAAAATGGGGAATGGTGTCAAAAGCCTTTACGAGTTCTAGGTAGGTTGTGTGTACCACCTTTCCCTCGTCTATAGCCTTAGTAACAGTCTCAAAGAAGTCCACCAGGTTTAGGAGGCATGATCTGCCCTTAACAAAGCCGAACTGGGTAGGGTCCAGTGTTTGGAGGTTCCCAATGTCTCTGTTAATGAGTTCCATGATGATGCGCTCCATAGCCTTGCAGACCAAGCTAGTCAGGCTTATAGGTGGATAGTTCCTGGGGTATGTTGTGCCTTCACCTTTGTGGAGTGGAATAACCATTACTGTGCGCCACTATATGGGTACGTAGCCTGTGGAGAGGCTGAGTTTGAACAGTGTGTTTAGGTGAGGGGTTAGTTCGTCTTTGAGCTAGTGTAGGACACAGCCTGGGACACTGTCCAGTCCCATTCATGCTGTGTTTTTGGCTTTGGAGAGGGCTGTTTTAACCTGAATGTCTATGATTTCAGGGGCTCTACATTCTTCTGGTATGGTTATGGGCCCTTTTGGGGGTGAGAGGGGGGTGAAGTTTGCACTGAACCTGTCTGCCAGGATGTTGGCAATATCGGTCGGTTCAGTGTATTTTGTGCCATTCTGCACTAACTCCAAGCAGATCTGAGCACTACCACTTCTTGACAAAGCTAAAAAATGCCTTGTGGTTATCTTTGGAGTCCTTGGCAATTTTCTTTCGAATCTAGTCTTGGATGATTTTATGAGGGATCATAGTTTCTTGCTGATACTGATCAGGGTTGTCTTCCTTTCTTGGGATTTTGCTCTTTTCTGTACTAGTTTCCTCCTTCTGTTGTATAGCTTGTTTATGGCAGGGGTCCACCAGACTGGTTTCCTTTTCTTGGCGGAATGAGTCTTGGTTTTGCTTGGGATAGCATGATCCATGCATTGTTGTAGGTGCCCGTAGAATGCATTAGTAAAGGATTTTCCAGCTTGGACAGCGTTATCCTTTAGCGTGGGGGCTTTGAAACTTTTCACCTCGGTCTTAAGTAATGTGAAGTTTGCTTTTGAAACGTTTTTCACGGTGGTTTCCTTGACCGGGGTGGGGGCGGAATGTGGATATCCACAGTGGTTTGTTTATGGTCATATCTAACCAGCAAGGGATTGACCTCCGGTGTGGAACACCAGTCACCCATGCTGGTGATGACGAGGTCCAATATGTTGTCACCTCTGGTGGGAGTGTTGACCAGTTGATCCAGGGCATTTGAGTTTATAAATTCTAGGAAATGTTGGGCAAGGGAGTTAGTACTTGAGTAGTTCTCCCAGTTAATGTTTGGATAACTGAAATCACCCAATATTAGGGTGTTTGGTAGGACCTTTATGTTTCCCAGTGTTTCCAGAAACGCAGAATGGGGGTCCAGGGATATGGTGGCTGATCTGTAGCAAACTACAATTTGAATTGCAGTTTTGCCTGTTGCTAGTTGCATGTGGATGATCTCTGAAGCATCGTGCTGTGCCACTAACTTGGAGGCACGGGTATCTTTGATGAATATGGATACGCCCCCGCCTTTTGGATTTTGGTCCGGGTTCTTTGGCCGAAATGCATGGTATGAGTTGTAGCCTCGTAGTGCTGGCGTGCTCTCTGGAGCCTTAAACCAGGTTTCTGTTACTGCACATATATCGATTTCCTCCATACTGAGGAGTGCCTCGAGTGCGTGCATTTTGAGGTTTAGACTTCTTGCATTTTGTAGCATTACCCTCAGTTTTTTGTTACTTCATAGTTTCATAGTTTAGTACTAGGCTATCTGCCCTGGGGCATTTGTAAGCCTAGCCATAGTGATGTGGCTTTCGCCACCCCATAAAATGGTACAAAATGCACAGAATAGATTTAGAATACTGTGCCTCTGTCTAGTAGTGACACAGTGAAGGTCCCATTATATAATATAATTAGTTTACTGTGCCCCTGTCTAGTAGTGACACAGATGTGACCCCTGGGGTAAACTTACGATCTCCCATCCACTCATCAAGATTTCTCTTGAAGAGAGTCAGTGAGGGGCTCTGCCTAACATGAACTGGGATCTTGTTCCAGAGCATGGGAAGCCTCTGGGTTATGAATCTATCCCTCCAGCATGTCCTATTCATACTTGTGCCGAGGTTTAAGTCTTTAGCTCTCGTGGTTCTGATGGATTTGGATTTTTTGAGGTGGAGCATGTCCATCAGTTCCTGATTGGACATGGCCTTGTACGTCAGGCAGAGATCACCTCTGAGCAGGCGGTATGCTACTGAATAGAGCTGGAGTTTCTTTAGTCTGGCAGAATAAGACATATGTTGGAGACCCTTGATCCTCTTGGTGAGGTACTTTTGTGGTCTCTCCAGCTGTTGCAAATGCCGGGTGAGGTACATACCAAATGGGGCATTGTACTCAATCATGGGTCTGATGAGGAGGAGTATAGGGGTACAATGACATCCTTGGATCTGGATGTGAATCCCTTCATGATAAGGTGTGCAAGGTAGAATGTTTTTCTAACCACTTTGGCAACGTGGGTGTCAAATGAGAGGTCGCTGTCGACTTGGGTCCCTAGGTCTCTGATTACTTTTTCCGTACTCAGTGGGTTGCTGTCTATGTGATAATTTGTGGGTACTTCGTTTTTCCCAAAGGGGATGACTATATATTTTTTGGCATTTAGTTTAAGGCCATGACTCCGGCACCAGTTGTCCATTTCTGTGAGGCCTTTTTGTAGGATGTATGTGTCCGCTGGTGTATCGACTATGGCACCTAGTTTGCAGTCATCTGCGAACTTTGTCAGCCACAACCCTCCCATGTTTGCTTTAACATCTGAGAAATAAATGCCGAACAAGAGGGGTCCCAGGACAGATCCCTGTGGGACACCACTTGTGACTGGCTTTGAGTCTGACATTGCTCCAGCGATTTTAACTTTATGGGTTCTGTCCTTTAGCCAGTTTGCAACCCATCTAGTGACATAAGGGTTTACATTTAAGCTGTTGAGCTTATCTATGATACCTGAATGGGGTATTGTGTCGAAGGCCTTAGCCAAGTCCAGGTAGGCTGTATGGACTGCTTTGCCCTCATCAATGGCTCTAGTGACTGTTTCGAAAAAGTCAACCAGGTTCAAAAGGCAGGATCTGCCCTTTACAAAGCCGAACTGGGTGGGGTCAAGCATCTGTAGGTCCCCAATGTCTCTGTTTATGAGTTCCATAATGATTCTTTCCATAGCTTTGCAGACCAGGCTGGTTAAGCTTATGCTATTACTTGTGCTATTTGCGATGGTGGGGTTGTGTTTTGAGTCTTGCCTAAAAAAGGCACTATGGGGGTGGCAAGAGCCTTGGCCAGTATTCGAAAGCCTAAGGGTGACAGGTGCAAGCCGTCTCTAGCGAAGCAGCGTGGCTTGTCGAGCGTGTCATCCCAGGAGGACAGACACTGGATCCTCTTTGAATGACACCAGAAACTTAGCCAATTGTTGAAATTGATAATTTTTTTTTTTATACCGCGGTATCATTCTTGGTGAGGGCAGGATGCTACTCAGGGTCAGGGTCATACCGGCCTGGGCTACGTGATCAGAGAGCTCTTCCATGTCTCTTTTCATGTAGTCCAGGGAGTTACAGCTCAGGTCATTCACACTAACATGGACAATGACAGAGTCGTATTTGTACTTCTTCTGGAGTGACCTGAGTGCTTGTGTTATGTGCAGATCCTGGCACCCGACAGGCAGCTAACAGTAACCTTCTCCTTGTTCAGCCTAGTCAGTGGGATGTCAGTGTGCCTGACTATAGAGTCACCTATTACTAGTGTGTCAGGTATGTTATTTTGCCTTAAGGGCTGTGATTGCGTGGCACACTAGTTTTGTTAAGTATGCATTTCATGGTTTGTGTCGAGGGGTGGAGGTTGCTTGGATGTCTGTTTTGGAGGTCTCTGATACTTTTGCAGATTTTTACTTAAGAGTCTCTGAGTATATTTTCGTGTATTTATGTGTGTTTTTTGCCAGTGCTGGTTTAATGGGTCTATTTGAGACTGGTGGTGTGATGCAAGTATTTCTCTTCTCCTCTTACCTGTCTGATCCAGTCTTTTGTTGAGAGAGCTTAGCCTCCAGTTTGGCTGTATAATTGCATCTCTCGCATGTATTAGTGTTTGGTGGTAGGAGGAGAGGGTTGTCTGTGTACATGAGGCAGTTGTAACATTACCTCAAAATGCCCAGACTCACGAGTTGGACTGGAGAATGCACCTGAAACTGCCATTTGGACATGCCTGGATAGGTACAGTGAACTGTTTTACTGACTGGCTGGTAAAGTCGAATAGACAGCCTTGTCCTTCTGTACAGTATAGGGGGATCTAGTGCTTGGGTTTATAAGTGCTTGCTAGGAGTTTTGAGCAAGTGCCGGGCTGAGAAATAAATGGTTTGAGTGCTTAAGTTGAAAGTTTGTCTAGTTCCAAGGGAAAATTTGAAGAGGAGACTTTTTGAAGCCGGGAATAATTATACCCTAGCTAACCGGTGCTGCCCGGCGCGCAAAACCGGGCAAATGCGGTTTTTATAGCAGGGAAATGAGAGAGATAGAAATTAGCCCAAAATGGTCAATAAACTACTAATTTCTGGGCTGATACCACTCCTCCAGGGACAGATAGGCTGCTCAAAGCTCGCCTCTCTCACAGGTGAACAGAGAAACTTCCTTCTATCCAAGTAAGGTATAGGCAAACACAGAGACTTGTAACACAGCCCTGAATTCAGCACTAACTGAAAACTGGACTTTACTAGCTTAGAAAGGTGGGAAACAAGTATTTTTCATTTTTTTTTTTTCAAAAAATAAAGCAGATACAATCAAAAAAACACTTTAAATGCACAGAAAAGGATACTTATTGTTATATATCTTAGATGAGAGTTGTAGTCAATGCCCCTAGTAATAAAGTAGGAAGAAACACAAATACAGTAAAAGCAGATGAATAATGTGCAATTTATATATATATATATATATATATATATATATATATATATATATATATATATATATATATATATATATATATATATATATATATATATATATATATATATATACATATACATATATATATATATATAAACAATAGAAAAAAAACAAACTGATTTAAACAAGTTACCCAATTAACCTGAAAAAAAAGCTCAAAACTGAGCCCTGTTCCAGCAGTCTTCAATCAGACAAGTTCTAATTGCACACTCCTGCAACTAGGGTGCAGGCGAACCTTCTCCAAAAAAAGATGGCCTGGATCAGTGCTCATGTTTTACAAACAAAGCTATATTCAGCAGGCCTGAATCTGGTCTATGCTACAGCAACAAGGCGCACCAATTTCAGATAGAAACAGTTCAAATAAGCAGGCACAGTAAGCCTGTGACCCGAAATTTCAAGCTCAGAAGGGCAGACTCCAGCCTCTCCTCCGACAAGAGTGCAGACCATAAACCTTCTTAATGTAGAATAACTGTCCTGAAGCCCAAGTGCTTAAACCAGAACTAATACACTTTTAGAATAGCAGACACTGAGCCTTCAATCAGCAATTCCCAGCTTAGAAGGATGTAAGCTTCTTGTCCTGCCACAACAGTGCAGACCACAAATCTTCTTAATGTAAAACAACTGCTATGAAGCCCAAGTGCTTAAACCAAAAGACTTAGAATAACAGTTACTACCAAGCAGTAATAAATGAAGCAGAATAAATAAAACTGAGTACTTTTACGAAGAGGCAAAAGCAAAATAAAGTAGGAGGAAACACAAATACAAAAAAAGCAGATGAATAAAGTGCAATTTTTTTTTATTAGTAAAGTGCAAGGAGAGATGAAGGAAGAACCTCAGTGGGCTGGCCTTCTCAAATCTTCTCTCTGTATTAAGCAGAGTGAACACTAGACGCAGAGTATGATCTCACTGTACTCGGTTAAGTGAGCAAATGAGATGAATCCAGGAGGAGTGTTCAAATACAGACTTACAGGAGGGGCGGGCAATTCCAGAGCCACCAACACTAACACCAAGACAAGAACAGGGAGGGTAGGTGTGGAACTAACTGCAGAGAGACACACACCACACTATTCAGTGAAACAATTAGGTAACAGAAAAAATAAAATACAGTACTTTTAAAACTGCAAGTTTGCACTTAACAGAAGAATAAAACACAGTACTGCAAGTTTGCACTTAACTTCAGCTTCTAATGCAGGTGATTGTAGCCAACCAAGTCAATGGTGATGAAAGTTGGCTTAGATCTGGAATGAACTTGCCAAGGTAGTCCAGCACACCATGAAAATGTTGTAGGGCTTGGAAACTGTCTTGAGCTGGCATTTTGAGAATAAGAAGTTATGTACTCACCATAACGTTCCATCTGAGTAGGTAAACTTCATTTGTCTGCAACCTGTGGGATATGGATCTGATCTCGGATCCGAGCCGGCAACTTTACAAAGCTTAGATCCGAGCTCCTAGCTCCTCCCCTTACCCATAATCCCCTGCCAACCCTGACTGACCTCAGATCAAGTTTGCCCGCAACCACTATAGTAGATAACTAACTACGTTTTCGGAAAGGTACATCACTATATGTCATAAAACACATCTGAAGGTCAGGGGGATGGAGGGGGGGGGAACGGTTGCAGACAAATGAAGTTTACCTACTCAGATGGAACGTTATGGTGAGTACATAACTTCTTAATCTGAAGTAGTTAACTTCATTTGGTCTGCAACCTGTGGGACAGAGTCCCCAGCTACCTAAACCTTGGGCGGCCTTCATGGAAGGATATTCCGGAGCACTGCGGAGCCAAAAGAAGTTCTCCCTCTGGAGATAATGTCCAATTTATAATGATTAATGAAGGTATGAGATGAGGCCCAAGTGGCTGCTGAACAGATATCATCCAAGGAAACTCTGGATTTAAAGGCGGCAGATGTAGCCATAGCCCGAGTTGAGTGGGCACGAACTCCTTGAGGTGCGGGCCTGCCGGAATTTTGATAAGCCGTGATGATACACTGTGAAATCCATTTCGATAAGGAAACTTTCGAGACTGGCTTACCTAGATTAAATTTGGCAAAGGAGACTAACAGCTGGTCGGATTGTCTATGACCAGATGTCCTATGAATGTAAAATCTAAGTTGTCGATGCACGTCCAAAGAATGTAATCTGTACTCCCCTTTGTTCTGGTGGTTAGGAAAGAAGACCGGCAAATTGATAGATTGGTTAATATTAAATTCAGAAACTACCTTCGGGAGGAAGGAGGGATTGGTCCTGAGGTAAACCCTATCCTTGTGAAAAGCTAAGTATGGGGGTTTCACAGAAAGAGCTTGCAATTCAGATACTCTCCTGGCTGAAGTAATAGCCACTAGAAAGGCTGTTTTCCAAGACAAATATTTGAGGTCTACTGAAACTGCAGGTCCGAAGGGAGGGGCCGTCAAGGCTTGCAATACCAAGGTCAAATCCCATGGAGGTACTGCTTCCTTTATTGGAGGCCTAAGTAGAAAGGTGCCCTTTAGGAACGTTTTGCACAATTTTGTAGTAATCAAAGGACCCATTTCAGTACCTACGTGATAATGAGAGATAGCTGCTAATTGAACCTTAGCTGTAGAACAGCTAGCTCCGTCATTAAAAAGTCCTGAAAGAAAATCCAGCACCGCAGGCAAGGCGGCTGTAAAAGGATCCAAATTATGGCGTTCTGCCCAGATAGAGAAACGCTTCCATTTATTACCATAGACCTGCCTAGTAGAAGGCTTGTGCGCTGCTACTAGGATAGTTTTAACTGGAGATGAGATACCAGGAGTCCTAGCTACAAGTGGAACTGGAGCAGCCAAGTCGTAACCTTGAGGCTGACCAGGTCGGAAACTGGGAGTCCCAGGAGGTCAGAAATTAGATCTGAGAGGGGATCTAGAATCCAGGGCGGATGCGCTCGATGAGACCAGAGGTAAGGGAACCAAGCTTGGCGAGGCCAGAATGGGGCAATGAGGATCAACCTGCTCCCCAACCGACTGGCTTTCTGAAGGAGTTTCAGCATCAGGGGAAGAGGAGGGTAGGCATAGAGAAGACCGGGTGGCCAAGCATGCATCAAGGCGTCACTCGGGGCTTCCCCGGCAGGGGGAATGAGAGCGAAGTAATTGTTGCATTTCGTGTTTGAGGGAGATGCGAAGTGATCGCAACAGGGCTGCCCCCAAATGACAAAAATTCGACTCGCTACTTGAGGATTGAGGGACCACTCGTAAGATGAAAGGATGGTGCGACTCAGTCTGTCCGCCAGGATGTTGGTCCGTCCTGGAATGTTTGTTGCAATGAGAAAGCGGTTGGTGGAGATCGCCCATTCCCACACTGTCATGGCTTCTCGACAGAGTGGGTAAGACCTGGTTCCACCTTGTTTGTTGATATACCATACTACAGACATACTGTCTGTCTGGATCGCAATTGTTCCTGCAGGCAGAAGGCTCTGAAGTGCTTGCAATGACAACAGCACTGCCCTCATCTCTAGAACATTTATGTGCAATAAGGACTCTGAATCGTTCCACGTGCCTTGGACCATCCTGCCTGAATAATGCCCCCCCACCCAAGACGAGAGGCGTCCGTGGTCACCGTGGCGAGAGGGGGGGCCGTGGCAAAGGGGCGTCCCGCCTGGATGTCCGGCGATTGAAGCCACCAAACGAGAGCCCTCTTGCAGGCCCTGCTGAGAGGAATGGGGTGACTCAAGGGGTACTGATGAGGGGACCATTGGACTTGTAGAGTCCACTGTAAAATCCTCATGTTCAGACGCACCATGGGAAGAAGGTTTATTGTGGCTGCCATGGATCCTAGAGCCCTCAGAACCAATCCCGCCGGAGGCTTCGAAGATTGAAAGATGGCCCGCACATGTGCCCTCAGTGTGTGCAACCGGTCGGGAGATAGGAAGACTAGTTGCCTGTTGGTGTCCAGTCTGGCCCTGATAAAATCTATCACCTGAGTTGGGGTGAGAGAGGACTTGTCTGAGTTTATAGTGATCCCTAGTTGTGGAGCAAGGTTGAGGAAGTAGTCCCTGGCTAAGCATAGTAGATGCCTTGTCGGGGCGGTGAGGGGCCAGTCGTCCAGGTACGGGAAAACCTGCATTCCCTGGAGTCTCAGGTGGGCCGCTATCACTGCTAATACCTTGGTGAACACCCCGGGGGCTGAGGTGAGACCAAAGGGAAGGATCCTGAATTGATAATGACTGGCTCCCAGCTGGAAGCGGAGAAACCTCCTGGATCGTACGTCCATCAATATGTGGTAGTACGCGTCCTTGAGGTCTATCGAGCACATCCAGTCGTTCTCCCGCAAGAGGGGGAGAATAGATTGAAGAGTGACCATCCGGAACTTTTCTTTGGTTACTGACAGATTTAGTAGGGAAAGATCGAGGATGGGCATTAGGTCCCCCGTCTTTTTTGGCACCAAAAAGAACCTGGAGTAGTAACCCGATCCGGAGTGGCCTGGGGGGACACGCTGGATAGCTCCTTTTTCTAAAAGCTGCCGAATTTCTGCAGCTGCAGCCTCCCTCTGATTGGGAGGAACATCGGGGAGGTGTTCGGAGGTGTAGGGAATGTATGAAAGGGGAATTCTGTATCCTCTGGATATGATACGAAGCACCCAGCGGTCTGCTATAATGGATTCCCAAGCTGCCAGGTGCCTCGAGAAGCGCCCCCCCAACTGCCTCCAGAGTGGAGCAATCGGGCAACCCCTCAGGGCTGCTGCGTGGGCCGATCAGAGAAGGTTTCTCTGGACCCAAAGTTCTTTGGGCCCCCTCTGCCTCTAGGGCGGCGTCCACCCTGTGCTCCTCTGCCGCGGAAGGACTGGGAGTCCGGAGCAGACTGGGACTGTTGCGACTTTCGGAACCACATCTTTTTCTGTCCCTTTTGGTTCCTGTAGAAGGACCTCTGGGGAGCAGAGAAGCGGACTCCGACGGCAGACGTCTTCCCGTCCTTTTCGCTCTGGACTAAAGTCTCGCGAACTATCTTGCCAAATAGGGCAGAACCATCGAAGGGGGAATTCGCAAAGGACGCCTTGAAGCGTTCCGTGAAATCACAATGTCGGAGCCAGGCCTGGCGCCTCATAACTAGGCCCGCTCTGCTGGCTCTAGCGGCTCCCTCTGTAGCGTGGGCTACAAGCCGCATAGAGATGTTGGATATAGACCTAAGAGTGGCCATGCGAGTGGAGTACAACTGTTTGTCCTCCACCAACATGGACTCCGGGAGTGATGCAGCGTACTCTTTAATAAGGTCTCGCTGCAGCCGTATCACATGTGCCATGTAGTTCAGGGACCTTACAGCGAAGGTCGCTGAACTAAAGACCCGCTTCCCAAGATGGTCCATCGAGCAAGATGCCTTGCTCGGGGGATGGACCGAGGGACTCTCTTGGGCTAACTCCCTCTTGGTGGCTGCCACCACCAACATGGCATCTACGGATGGTCCCTTGCTCCAATGGGACTTCTCGGTCGGGGGGCTTAGGATTCTGTCTGGACGTTTGGGGACTGGCTCCACAGTGTCTGGTTCCTTCCACGCCCTAGTGGTAATAAGGTCCACTAAGGGGTCGGCCAGAGAGGACACCCAAGAGGTAAATGGGCCTGCTTCGAACGCCTCCAGGAACACGGATTCGTCCGAGGAAGCCTTGGAGGCAGACCCCCCCCCATCCTAAGCATTTCCATGATGTCTCCGAAGGAGACATCCTCGGGGGGTGACCTTGGGGAGCCTTCCCCCTCATTCAAATCCGTGTCTTCTGTCAAGGACTTGGGGGAGTCCATGTGCCTCCTCTTGCACTTTCGCTTGTGAGGAACATCCTCAGGGGGGCTGTCCAAGGACGTCTCACCAGCCACGTCTTGTTCCAGGGGAACAACCTGAGACGTCAAAGCAGGCTGTCCCTGTGGCCGGGCGATGGAAGCCTGACCTAACCGAGAGGGAGTGCGGGATGGAACCAAAGCAAGGACCGGGGGCCTGGATGCACTCAACAGAGCCCTCTCCACCACATCGAAGGCCGAGGGAGAGCCGCTCTCTCTGGGATCCGAGAGCAGACCCTCGCTCGGATCCGATGGATGGATCGGAACCGGCGCCGAGAGCATCGGATCCGAAGGACCAGTGTGCTCCGACCTGGACAGAGCCGAAGGCACACTGACCCCCTTGGATCCGAAGCTCAAACCATGGCTCCGAGAGCTCGGATCCGACAAGGAAGGACCCGACAGACTCGAAGGAAGAGTCGGAGCCGAAGTACCTGATACTGTCGGCGCCGACCCACCCCCGGCTCCAACGCTGCCCGGCTCCGAGCGCTCCGAACCCGGGAAGCGGGTCGGAGAAGGAGCTATCGGGGCAAAGAAGGGTGTTGAGCTCCCCCCCAGAGGGGGGGGAGGCAGGAGCACTCCCATCTGCAGCTGGGCCTGGATGAACCTTCGCATCATCCGGTCCAAATCTGCGTCTGAAAGGCTAAGGGTGGATCTCGACGAGGCCACCGAGGCTGGCCGGGAGTGCCGCCTCGATGACCTCGACGGAGATCGGGTATCCTCCTCCTCGGGTCCCGGTGAGAAGCATGGAGACTGGGGCCGAGAAGGAGGAGACCTAGAAGCCCTGGAGGGAGAAGCCAGCTTAGCCAGGGTGGCAGAAGCGGAGGCCTCGGCCCGCCGCTTGTGGTGCTTCTCCCTCCTTTTTTCTTTCCTGGCCTCCCTCTCCTCCGGCGCAGAAGCGGGAGATTGAGTCCTGGCCGGGGGGAGAGAGGCAGGAGTGGCCACCACCGAAGCCTGGGAGGAGGCCACAGAAGCACCGGAGGCCGAAGCCGAATCCGGGGGCAAGAGTCCCGCTAGGATCAGCTTCGACCTCCGGTCCTTCAGTGTCCTTGGGTTGAACGCCGCGCAGATAGAACAGAGGAGAGGTGTTCAACCCCAAGGCACCGGACACACCGAGTGTGGCCATCCGCTGGGGAGAGCTTATGGCCACACTCGGTGCACTTAGAAAATATCGGTTTTGGGGCCTCAGACATATTAAACTAAAAGGTAAAACTCACTCAGTAGGCCCCCAACACACTAAGACACACACACAGACTACGACCAGCGAGGGGTGGGGAGGAAGAAAAATTTGACTAAAATTTAGTAAGGTTATCTAAAAATAGGGTTATAACAAAAGGGAACCTAACCAACACAAAACACTCACACAAGTTTAAGGGAGAAAATAATGAAACAAGGACTTATCTGACCAACTGACCAGGAGCTCACAATCTAGCTGCTGTTCAGAAGTGCGGCAAACTAGATCTGAGGTCAGTCAGAGCTGGCAGGGGATTATGGGTAAGGGGAGGAGCTAGGAGTTCGGATCTAAGCTTTGTAAAGTTGCCGGCTCGGATCCCAGATCGGATCCGTATCCCACAGGTTGCAGACCAAATTAAGTTAACTACTTCAGATTTGCTGTTTGCTTGGAAGGATCTGGTTGTAAGCCTGAAATGGTAAACAAGTGATCGACATAAGTAACTTCTCATAGCCTGAACTTGCACTTTTGAGGATTCAGCTTAAGATTCACTTCACGTGCACTTTCCAGAACTTTCTTGAGTTTTGTATCATGTTCGACTTCACCATTGCCTCCTACTAAAATATCATCTACTATAATAGCACATGGATAGCCAGAAAAAAGTTGCTCCATCGCATGCTGAAATACTTCACTGGCAGAATTTATCCCAAATGGCATTTTCAGAAATCTGTATCTTTCAAATGGCGTACTGAATCTGGTTAACAATGAAGATTTTTGGTGAAGTAAAATTTGCCAAAATGAACTCTTTGCATCTAGGACAAAAAAAACAGTGGTGTTTGGCATGAGGGCAGCAATTTCTTTGACTGCTCGCCACTGGATGATGAGGCCTTTTAATGCTTTGTTCAGACTCTTGGATCAATACATATTCTGATATCATCTGAGCTTTTCTTATGAGCTACTAGCATGAATGATACACATTCAGGAGGTTCTTCTACTGGACAAATCACTCCTAGCTCCACCATTTTGTCTAGCTCGGTTTTGACTCTGCTCTGTATAGCTACTGGAACTTTCTGTGCTGGTCTGTTAACTGAGATTACCTCTGGGTCTAACTTCATGGAGTACACAACTGGTAGTTTGCCTAGTTTGTCTAGAAAAATATCAGCATACTCAAAAAAATAGTTTGGGTGAACTTTGAGCTGTTGTCATGCAGGCTTACATGGCGAACTTCTTTATTAAATGAAAGCAGTCTCATTTTCAAACTGTCTCTGAGGCCTAATAATGACTACGTGTCTCTTGACTACAAAAAATTGCAAGTCATAGCAGTTTCCAGCAGAGTAACATGGAACCACTACTGAGCCTTCAGTTTGACTATCTTCACCACCATAAGCTTTGCATACTTTGTCAAATCAAGTTGTTCAGCAGCTTTTACTCTAGCAAATGTTTCTGCTGACATAACATTGCACTTTGAGGCAGTATCTATCTTGAGCTCTACAGGACTCCCATTAATCCAAACAGTACAAATATCTCATTATTTGCCCACAAATCTACTGCATTAACTGTTTCACAAAGCACAGACACACCATCAACATAAAAAGTAGGGTTGCAGCTTTCTAATTGATCAACTTGCCTTTAGGAATGCCCTCTTTTAATAAAAGAACGTGCCTTATATGATTTACAAAACCTTTTGAAATGATTCCACTTATTGCAAGAGTGACACTGCTGACCAAAAGCTAAGCACTTTTCTCTTTTGGACCCATGATTTCCACCGCAATTATGACAGTTGGCAACAAAATTTGGTACTACAGTTAGCTTCATTGGTATATAGTTGGTATTAGAAGTGGAGGTAACCATGAACCCTTTTGATTTTGCTGACTCATCCTCTGCTTCATACAGCCTGCTCTAGAGTTTGCTGGAAAGACTCAGGGTTTCCCAGGGACTGTTACAGGACCTGTAGTAGCTGCCATCTGCTTGGCCCTGTTTCTTTTAACCATGTGCTGCATACTATTAACATGGGTTTTGTCACTGTGCCTTCCACAGCTATTCTTATTTGTAAGCATACTTGCATACGTCTATGCTTTTCTGTAAGCTTGTATGTCTGACAAATCTTAATGACCATAGTCAACGTTAAATCACTGTCTCCAAGCAAAATCTTTCTCACTGTGTCATTATTTATAGGTTCATAGGTTCATACTAGGCTATCTGCCCTGGGGCAATTATAAGCCTAGCCTGATTCTGTATGGCTTACGCCACCCCTTGATTTGAGTATACTGTGCCCTTTTTAAGGTTTAGTTTACTGTGCCTCTGTCTAATAGTGACACGGGAGTAATCCCTGAGACAAACCTACGATCCCCCATCCACCTATCGAGATTCTTCTTGAAGAGATTCAGTGAGGTGCTCTGCCTCACATGAACTGGAATTCTATTCCAGAGCGAAGGGAGCCTCTGGGTTATGAACCTGTCCCTCCAGCAAGTTCTATTTATTTCTGTGCTGAGGTTCAAGTCCCTCGAGTGTGGCTCTAAGGGATTTAGATTTGCTGAGGTGGAGCATGTCCATTAATTCTGGATTTGACATAGCTTTGTATGTCAGGCGATCGCCTCGAAGTAGGCGGTATGCAACTGAGTAGAGCTGGAGTTTTTAACCAAGCAGCATATGGCATCTGTTTGAGACCCTTGATCCTCTTGGTGAGATACTTTTGGGGTCTTTCTAATTGCTGCAGGTGTCGGGTAAGGTACATCCCAAAAGGGGCATTGTATTCTATGATGGGCCTGATGAGGGATGAATAAAGGGGCACGATTACCTCTCTTGATCTAGATGTGAAACCCTTTGTGATGAGGTGGGCTATGTAGAAGGTCTTTCTAACCACTTTGGCAATGTGGCTTTCAAAGGAGAGATTGCTATCAACTTGGGTCCCCAGGTCCCTAATAACTTTCTCTGTACTTAATGGGTTTCCGCCTATGTGGTAATTTGAGGGCACATTGTTTTTGCCAAAAGGTATGACTATACATTTTTCGGCATTTAGCTTTAAACCATGGCGCTGGCACCAGTTATCTGTCTCTGTGAGACCTTTTTGAAGGATGTTTGTGTCAGCTGGAGAATCGATTATGGCACCCAGTTTGCAGTCGTCTGCGAACTTGGTGAGCCATAGTCCTCCCACGTTTGCCTGTACCTCGGAAAAGTATATACCGAACAAGAGTGGTCCCAGGACAGAACCCTGTGGGACGCCACTTGTGACCGGTTTCGAGTCTGACATGGCTCCAGCAACTCTCACTCTGTGGGTTCTGTCTTTGAGCCAGTTTGTGACCCATCTTGTGACATAGGGGTTTATACTTAAGCTAGATAGCTTATCTATGATGCCCGAGTGGGGTATTGTGTCAAATGCCTTTGCAAGGTCCAGATAGGCTGTGTGGACTACCTTCCCTTCATCTATGGCTTTGGTGACTGTTTCGAAGAAGTCAGCCAGGTTCAAAAGGCAGGATCTGCCCTTGACAAAGCCGAACTGGGTAGGATCTAGTGTCTGTAGGTCCCCAATGTCTTTGTTTATGAGCTCCATGATGATCCTCTCCATAGCCTTGCAGCCTAAGCTAGTCAGGCTTATGGGGCGATAGTTTCCAGGGTCTGTAGAGGCTCCACCTTTGTGGAGTGGGACCACTGTTGCTATACGCCATTCTGTGGGCACATATCCTGTAGTGAGGCTGAGATTGTATAGCTGTTTTATTTGAAGGATTAGTTCCTCTTGGAGTTCATGTAGGACGCAACCTGGGACGCCATCTGGTCCCATGGAAGCAGTGTTTTTTGCTTTGGAGAGGGCAGCCTTCACCTGAGCATCAGAGATGTTTGGGAGGCAGCCCTCTGCCGGGATAGATACTTGCTCTTTTGGGGGGGTGGAGAAGTTTGCACTGAACCTGTCTGCCAGGATATTGGCGATGTCTGTGGGTTCAGTGTATTTTTTGTCGTTTAGAATCAACTCAGAACAAGTCTGGGAGTTGCATCCCAGGTTCCTAACATAACTGAAAAAGCCTTATGATTGTCTTTGGTGTCATGTGCAATTTTTCTCTCGAAGCTGGCCTTGGAGGATTTTATGAGGGATCGTAATTTTTTGCTAGTACTGATCAGAAATGCCTTCCCTATTAGGGATTTTGCTCTATCATGTAGTAGCTTCCTCCTTCTGTTGTACAGTTTATTTATGACAGGGGTCCACCAGACTGAACGCCTGCCTTTGTATGATTGGGTCTTGGTTTTGTTTGGGATAGCATGATCCATGCATTCCTGGAGATGTCCGTAGAATGCGTTTATATAGGATTCTGCAGTTTGGGCCGTAGTTTCCACTGGCCCTGGGGCCTTGAAGGATTCCACTTCGGTTTTGAGAAGTGAGAAGTTCGCTTTTGAGAAGTTTTTCACTGTGGTTTTCTGGGCTGGGGGTGGGGTCGGGATGTGGACATCCAGTGAAATTAATTTATGGTCTGATCTTACCAATGAGGGATATACTTCTGGTGTGGAGCACAGAGTCCCCATGTTGGTAATGATCAGGTCTAGTATGTTGTCCCCTCTTGTGGGAGTGGTGACTAGTTGTTCCATAGCATTTGAGTTTATAATTTCCAGGAACCTTTGGGCTAAGGTGCTGGGGCTTGAGTAGTGCTCCCAGTCAATGTTTGGGTAGTTGAAGTCGCCCAATATAATGGTGTTCTGAGAGATCTTCATGTTCTCCAATGTTTTCAGGAAAGCCGAGTGGGATTCCTGACTTTGAGAGGGTGGTCTGTAGGATGCTATAAACTGAAAAGCAGTCTTGCCCACTGTTAGTTGCACATGGATGTTCTCCAATACTTTGTGCAATGCCACTAACCTGGAGGTGTGGATATCCTTGATAAATATGGAAACTCCCCCTCCTTTTGTGGTTCGGTCCGGATTTTGGGGCCGAAAGGCATGATATGAGGTATAGCCTTGGTAGTGCTGGGGTGCTCTCTGCAGCCTTGAACCAGGTTTCTGTCACTGCACAGATATCGATGTTCTCCATACTGAGGAGAGCTTCGAGTGCATGCATCTTGAGGTTAAGACTTCTGGCGTTAAGCAGCATTACCTTTTAGTTATGTACTTACCATAACTTTAGACGTATGGGATCCATCTCGCCTACATTCTCTACAGATGGGTTCGGAGCACTCGGCCGCTATACAATAGAACGCAGTCTCTTATTGGCTGAGTTACCTCGTATCCCAGGATGCACCACTACTGCTTCCCCAGATCTCGTTTGCCGCTTCTCAAGCATAGACGTGGTCTCGGACTTGGCTGAGCTAAGTATCTTTTAGTCAGAAATTTTTCTGTCTAGTTTTTTGTCAAAACTTACCCAAAAGCTGTTTTAACAGCTACTTATTGTTGTGTGACTGTGTATTGATATATTTTTGTGGTAAATTGTGTTTTTTGTGGTAATTAAATGGTCCCGTTTAAGTTAGAGGGGCCTGGCCCTATCCTAGGCGTTTTAGTTAGAGTCTAGGCTGTCTTTGTGTGAATTTTGTTTTGGTAGTCAGTGTTTTTGTTGTTTAATATATCTGAAAAGAAGGGACCAGCACTCAATGGCAGCAGATAAAAGTAATTTTATTAGGATTGTATAAACAACCTAATTGTTGTTTAATATAGCCATGTCGAAGGAACATAGACCATCAGGGTTTAAAAAATGTTCTAAATGTAGCTATAAAATGTCCATTACGGACGACCATTCTTTGTGTGTCTACTGTCTGGGCCCGAAGCATCTCCAAGAATCCTGTAGCGTTTGCCACACCTTTTCCTCTCGCGTCCTCCAAGAGAGGAAAAATAAGTTGATTTTGAAAGGGCTTATTACCCCTTCCTTTGAGGAAGCCCTATCTTCTTCTTCTTCACCTTCGAGGAAGAAAAAGTCTTCGGCTCCGACCAGCCCGTCGGATCCGGCAGCAAAAAAGTCGCGGCAGGCTTCTCCGTCGGCTCCACGGACTTCGGAGCCGAGGTCGGAACGGTCTGCCTCGATGCCTCCAGCTTCGACTCCTCTGGCTTCGGAGTCGAGAGCTCGGGCGTCGAGAGGCGAGTCATCTCCATCGGTTCCACTGCCTTCGGAGCCGATGGGGGTTGCCCGCTCAGACTCTTCCCCTTCGGTGCCGAAGTCCACATCGGCTCCGAGGGAAATTGCAGTGGTAGTGGAATCTCCCTCGGCGCCGATACTTCTCGAACCCATACGGAGCCAGTCCCCCAGTCTTTCGGAGCCGGCGGAGAAGTCGACTCGGACCCGGTCGGTCTCTTCTCGGTCGTTGAGGATGTCCGATTCGGATTTAGACAAGGTGCTTCAAAGGCTTTTTCAGTCTCCAGTCTTTGCAAAGTTGATCTCGGAAGCGGAAGAATGGATTGCAAAGTGACCATCCGGAATTTGGACTTTTTCACAAATCGGTTTAATTTGCTGAGATCCAAAATGGGTCTCAAGTCCCAAGTTAAAATCGATCATTTTGTCTTTGTACTGTGGCATCATTCTAGGTGAGGGTAAGATGCTGCTCAAGGTCAGGGTCATACCAGCCTGGGCTACATGATCAGAGAGCTCCTCTATGTCTCTTTTCATGTAGTCCAGGGAGGTACGTCTCAGGTCATTCACACCAGCATGGACAATGACTGAGTCATATTTGTATTTGCTTTGGAGTGACCTGAGTGCTTGCGTTATGTGGCGGATCCTAGCACCCGACAGGCAGCTCACCGTGACCTTCTCTTTATTCAGCCTGGTGAGCGGGACGTCAGTGTGTCTGACAATAAAGTCACCTATTACAAGAGTATCAGGTGTGTTATTCAGCCTTAAGGGCTGTGGCTGCTTGACACACTGACTTTGTGGGCTATGTGTTGTGCGTGTTTTGTTTTGAGGTAGCGTTTGCTTGGATGTCTGCTTTGGAGGTCTCTGTTGCTTAGGTAGATTTTTATTTAGAGCCTCCGAGTATGTTTTTGTGTATTTATGTGTTTGGTTCGCTGATGTGGTGGGACTATGTGATACTGGAATTGTGTTGTGTGAGGTTACCTTCTCCTCCTGACCACACAGAAGCCTGTCTTTTATCAACTCATCTCTCAAATCACCAAATCTGCACATTTTAGCTATGAGAAACAAGGCTGTTTATATGCTGCAAAAGTTTCACTGAGCTTTTGATCCCTTGTGTAAAATAAGTGCCTTTCCATTGTAACATTCGTTTAGGAGTTACATATTTCTCTAAATTTATGTTCTAAGCATTTAGGGACTTCAGTAGATACCACTATAAGGCGGTCTTCCCCCTCCCCAGCAAACATAGCAGGTGCATACACAAATGAACTCTCTCTTTCAAAGGCTTCTGAAACAGATAAATTAAGCAGAATAAATGCCATTGTACGTGTGTCTTTTTTGTCAGAATAAGCAGCCTGTATGAAAATTTTGTATTCCTGCTCTAACAAGCTCTAATTTTCTGCAATATTGTTATTAAACACAAATGGTGCGGGTCTGAAAAAACTTTCTGACATGCCTACAGAATTTAGTAAAGCACAAAGCAAAATGGCCCTTGTAATTATGTATGAACATGCACACACACCAGGTACTTGTAATAACAATCAAATCCACAATAAACTGAAATACTGTACTCTGCAAAATATAACTGTACTCTGGGAAATAACTGCACTGTAATACTGCACACACTTTCAAACAGTTTGCACTTGGGATATTTTGAATAGCTTTAGTTAATATGAAAAAAGTAGCACATAGAGAAAAAATACAGTCATTTTCCCTTTTTTGTACATTTTATGCAATTTGGATATTGTTTTGAACATTTTCTTCATTATTTCAAATATTTTTATCAATATGTCGCAGTTTTGGATATTTCGTTTAATAAGACATTCATTTTGAGGGTTCTGAGTGCTTTGTTTTATATTTACAGCAAAAGAAATCATTCAGTCAACTTTTATTACCTGAAATTTGTTTCTGACCTGTTTTGCGAGTCGTTTGAGCAGTAGAGATGATCCACTTCTTTATATGTCTTCAACTCTAACTGGTTTCATGGCTGTAACTCTGGATCCCATTCTGACATCATGTCGCTCTTCTTATGTGCATTAAGAAGACGTTGAGGCTTGGGTGTTCGTTTAAGTAGTTTATTGTATACAAACACATCAGGATGGATGGCAGAACATTAAACTTAAAACGAACTATCTGACTGACTAACTACATACTTGCATGCTCATGCTCTGACTGCTCACTCAAAATGGCACTCTTGCTTGCACATGCTCAGTACTTGTATGTATGCACTGACTCACTGGAAAGCTTCTTAAAGGTATATCACACACACTGATCTACAAGACTTCTCTCATCTCTAAGACACTGATATGCAACTTGGTCTCCAAGGGGGGCCACGTGGCTTGGACCATCTTTCCCATGAAATGCCCCCCCACCCCCAAATGGGAAGCATCCATGGTCACCGTGGCTACTGGGAGAGGAAGAGAGAACCAACTGCTCAGAAAGAGGTCATCTGACTGGAACCACCAGCGACACGACATTTGCAAATTGGAGTGAGTTTTATGGGAAATGATAGAGGCTGTTGAATGGACCACTGAAGATTCACATAAGGAATCTAGCTAGGGGAACTAGAAGAACAGCAGCTGACATCGATCCAAGAGCTTGTAACACTAGCTTTGCTGGAGGGGACGGATGAAACAGGTAGTCCTGCACCTGATTTCTCAATGATGTGACACCATGAAGAGGTAATGATGCCCTTGAGCTGTAGTATCCAGATGAGTTCTTATAAATTTCAGTGTATGTACAGGAGTTAACTTTGATTTGGCAAGGTTTACTGTAATGCCAAGGGAGCTGGAGAGCTGAAGCAAGTAATCCCCTGCCTTGTAGAAGATGATGCCTGGTCGAGGCATTGAGGAGCCAATCATCGAGATAGAGAAACACCTAGAATCCTTTCAGTCTCAAGTGAGCTACCACTACTGCCATGCATTTAGTGAACACCCTGGGGTCTGTGGCGAGTCCTCTGAATGGTAGTGATTGGCTCCCAGGCAAAAGAGCAGATGTCTCCTGGAGCACCTGTTTATTTTGATGTGATAGTATGCATCCTGGAGATCTATACAGCACATCCAATCATCCTTGTGCAGAAGAAGATTGAACAGTAACCATTCAGAACTTTGACTTCCTTATGTACTGATTTAAATTGCTCAGATCCAAAATGGGTCTCAGGTCCCTGTTTTCTTGGCACTAGAAAGAAGCAGGAGTAAGTTCCAAATCCTATCTATTCCAGTGGGACCTCCTGGATGACTCTTTTTTGTAGCAGCTTTTGAACTTCTTGGGCTGCATGCTCCTTCTGACTTTGTGGAACATTGAGGAGTTTCTTCTTTTGGACAAGAGGTGGAAGGGAAAAGGGTAAGTAGTAACCTCTGGATATAATTTCTAGCAGACAGGCATGTTTTGTGATATCTGTTCAGGTGTTCAGGTGTTCAAGTGCAAGAAAAAATGACCACTGACTACCTCCAGAGATAGACAGTTGGGAAACGCTTCAGGAGCACTGATAGGGCCTATCAGAGAAAGAGTCTATGAAGCCCTGTTTTTTAGGACCCCGTAATGCATCTGGGGTGACGTCTGCCACTGAAACCTCCTCCTCTGCCTCTGGAGGAAGTACCCACGTGCGAGTCCTGAAAAGGTCCCTGAGATTTCCATAGCTACATTTTCTTACCACCTCGTTGGTTCCTAGAGAAAGAATGTTGAGGGGCACAAAAGTTGATTCCAATGGCAGACAGGGTCTTTCCCTCCTGCTCGCTGTGCATAAGTGTGTGTTTCACTGATGGCCCAAACAAGAAGGAACCATCAGAGGGGGCATTAACAAAAGACACCTTGAAGGGTTCCACAAAGTCGCATAGCCTCATCCTGTCTCCTAACAGCAATGCCTGAACCGGCTGATGCACCCTCTGCTGTATGAGAGATCTGCCTCATCGATGAATTTGCAATTGACAAAAGAGTAGCCAGCTGAGGAGAAAGCTTCTTGAGATCATCCTCAGACATGGACTCAGTGAGACAGTTTGAAACCTCCTTGATCATATCTCTCTGTAAGCGAGTAAAATGTGCCAGGTAATTTAAAGACCTCAGTATGAATTTGGCTGAGGCATAAACTCTCTTTCCAAATCTGTCCATTGGTCTGGACTCCTTATTCGGTGGATGGACAGAGGAGGTTTGCTCGGCTAGTTTCTTTTTAGTGGCTGCCACCACATCTACTGCATCAACAGGGACAGCCTTGCTCCAGTGAAGATTGTCTGAAGGAAGAAATAAGAATTTATACAGTTACCTTGGGATGGGCTCAACAGTGTCCGGTTCCTTCCAAGCCCAGCAGGAAATTACATCAATAAGCTCATCTGCTGGGGGGGTCACCCAAAACATACATGAGCCATCTCCGAAAGCCTTCAGGAACATTGGTTCCTCAAAAGAAGGAGCTTGGGAAGACCAGCTACCCTTCTGCTACAGGATTTCCAAGATGCCCCCAAAGGAGACATCTTCAGGTGGCGATCGGGGGGGATACTTCTCCCTCATCAACATCTGTGTCTTCAGTGAGAGACTCCATGGGGGAGTCTATGTGCCTCCTCTTACACGTTTTCTTCTTAAATACCTCTTCCGTAGAGTGTTCGGGGGAAGTGTCAGAAGAAGGGGGGAATCCCTCTGCAGAATGAGTGTGGAGGACCCAACAGGGGGGAGAAGTAGGAGATAAGATATGACAGAACAGCACTCTATGCAAAGAGAAGGACCCTTCTACTACCTGAAAGGCGGACAGACCCAGGAATACCTCTCCCCCTTCCTCAGAGCCAAGGCAACCGAAGATGAAAAGTTGGGGCCAAGCCCAGATCCGAGCCCTCAGGAGAGAACCAGACCCCAGCTGTCAAGAACCAAGACACTAAGGGGGAGGGCTGGATCTGACAACGCAGGTGAAACAAACCCCTCAAACCCAGTGCCTACTTCCCGGATCCAAGACCCTCCCTGATCTGACGGTATCAGAACAGGGCTGGTCAGGGAAACTGATGGAGACAAAGAAGGGAGCTTCCTGAGATCCAATGCCAACCCTCTTTGGGATTTTCATAAGATTCAAAAGTTAGTACTATGCTAACTGCACTTGTAGGCCATTTTAAGCCTAGCCAATTGCTCCATGTAAGAATCAAACCCTGCACCTTGTGTCTGTAAGGTAAATATCTTAACCATTATACTAAACACCCATGCTTGGATCTTGAGACTCCATAACCACAGGTCTGATCAGAGAAGGAGACTGTATCAGCTGGGCAGTTGCACTCACGGATCCGAGAGGGGATGGAGTTGGCAGGACCCCCATCTGGATCTGAGCCCTCAGAAATTTCCACATCATCCTGTCCATATCTAACTCTGTCAAGCTCCTTGAAGACCTGATGAAGCTGAGGAAGCAGAGCAGGTATAGAAAGTTTTTGTCGAGTTACAAATAATTATGAGGGCAAGGCTGGAAAAAATGGCTTCAATACATACTCCGGCGGCCGGATCCTAGATGTTAGGATCCAAGTAGGATGAGGATGGGGATGGGAGAGCTGGTGATAGTAATCACACCTGTTGGATCCGAAGAGGCCTGTGGAATCGAGATAGGTGTCACATTCCTTGGATCCAAAGGGGTCGGATCTGAAGTTTTCCTCTGTTTTTCAGGAGGCTCCAAAGAGGCCATTAGAAACTTCTGGTGGACTCTTTTCTTAGAATCCTCAGAACCTTGAGAAGATTTAGACTGGGTTTGAGCCACAGAAGAAGAAGCTGGAAGCAAGTCTTTAAGAATAAGTTTGTTGTGCCGGTTGGAAAGGGCTGTGGGGTTAAATGTGGCGCATATCTTGCAGTTGGATTTGAGATGTTCAGACCCTAGACGTACATGCACTTCTTGTGGACATCAAAACTGGAGATGTTATGCCCACAAAAAGTGCATTTCTTGAAACCTGTGGGTTTCTCTGACATTGCAAGCAAAATAGAAAACAGAAATATTTAACTGTAATAACAACTGTAAAGGTTATTCAAAAAATAGAACAACCTGAGCAGTTAACAAACACATGCTACACTCTAGCACTTAACTATATGTAAATAAAGCCTAAACACAGAAACACATCTTTTTTTTTTTTTTTTTTTTGGTCGAAATATCAGTAAAGGTGATAGAAATATAAGAAGTGACAAAGGGCACAAAAGGAAGAAAGGGTAGGGAGATAGAAAAAACACAACCTAATGCCAGCGACCAACTAAATACCCAATAGACAGAAGAGAAGAAAAGTCTCAACTATAACATATAAGTAGTAAAAACTAGCAAAAGATTATCCGACGCTAACAATAAGACCATAGAAAAATGTACTCTCATTGCTCGAGACTGGATCTCCATCTTGACACAATGGTGGCAAATGAGATTTGGGGATGGAATACAGCATTATGGGTTGAGGGAGGAGCTCGAGTTTTGGATCTTAAGTCTTGTATATGCAGATGAGTTGGATCCTAAACCCATTCGTGAAGAAGAATGAAAAGGACAACATCAGATTTTATGGTTATCCCCAGATGTGTGCAAGTCTGGAGTACCTGATGTTGTGCTCTTATTAGTAGATGCCTGGTTGGGGGGGGGGGGTAATAAGCCAGTCGTCCAGATATGGGAACACTCAGAATCCTGAAGTGAGCTGCTACTACTGCCATGCATTTGGTGAACACCTTGTGGTGAGGCCAAAGGGCAGTGCCCTGAACTGGTAATGACTGGCTCTCAGCTAGAAGCATAGATATCTTCTGGATTGTCTGCTCACTTTTATGTGATAGCACACATCATGAAGGCCTATTTGGTCCATCTAGGCATCCTTGCACAAAAAGGGCAGAATAAACTGAACCGTGACCATCCAGAACTTTGTATGTCAACCTGATTTGTTCAAGTTGCTGAGATCAAAAATTGGTCTCCAGTCCCCTGTTTTCTTTGGCACTAAAAAGAAACTTGAGTGAGTTCCAGATTCTAGCTGGTCTGGTGGGACATCTTGGATGACTCTTTTTCTAGTACCTTTTGTACTTCTAGTGCTGCTGCTTTCCTCTGATTGGGTGGAACATCAGGAAACTTGCATATAGATAGAAATCGAAGGAAAAAGGGAATTACACAACCTCTGGAAATGATCCCCTGCACCAACGTATCTTTTGTGATATCTAGCTAGGCTCTCTGATGCAGGAATACTCGACCTCCGATTGCCTCCGGAGGGGGACAATTGGGCCTCCTTTCAGGAGCGCTGGTACGGTCTGTCAGAGAAGGAACTTTAGACCCTTGGTTCTGTGAGCCTCCTCTGTCACATAGGCAGCATCTTCCATTTCAGTTCCCCCCCTCTGCCCATGGAGGGAACTATCTCCACATGGCTCTTAGAAAGGGACCCTGGGACTTTCTGAACCATGTCTTTCAACCCCCTTGATGATTCCTCAAGAAGGTTCTTTGAGGGGATGAAAAACGTACACCCACTGCAGAGAGCCTTTCCATCTTTTTTCACACCTAGAGAGTGTGTCCTTCACTTTTGAGCCAAACAACGAACTACCATCAAAGGGTGCATTGATGAACAAGGACTTGAAGGGCTCCGCAAAAATCACAAAGGCACATCCAGGCATGCCTCCTGATGGAAATGCCTGAACCTACCACCCTTAAGGTTTCTTCAGCTGCATGAGAGATAAGCAGCCAGCTGTGAGGTCATAGAAGTCTGAGTCTCAGCAGTACTGGTACCTGAAATAGAATTTGACAGTTCCTTTATTAAGTTCCTTTGTAGTCCCGTAAAGTGTGCCAGGCAGTTCTGCGACCAGAGAGCAAAAGTTGCTGAAGCAAACACACACTTTCCAAATTTGTCCAATGCCCTAGACTCCCCGTTAGGGAGATGGACAGAGGAGCTCTGCTCAGCAAGTTTATTCTTGGTGGCTGACGCCAAGACCATAGCATGTATGGGCACTCCCTTGCTCCAAAATTTCCTTCCTACAGGTGTTGCCAGAATCCAATCCGGTCTTTTGTGGATTGGCTCAACTTTGTTAGGCTCCATCCAAGTCCACCTAGAGATCAAGTCAATGAGCTCATCAGCAGGCAGAGTTACCCAGGAGGTAGACAGGCCAGCTCCAAAGGCTTCCAGGAATACTGATTCCTCTGCAGAAGGGTTATCGGAGAACCAACCATCCCTCTGCTTTAAGGATTTCAAGGATGTCTCCAAAAGAGACTTCTTCGAGTGGTGATCTAGGGAACCCTTCCCCTTCAACAAAATCAGCTTCTTCTTAGATTATATCCTGAGGGGAGTCTAAGTGTCTCCTCTTGCACTTCCTCTTTCTAGGATCTTCTTTGGTGGGGTACTCCGGAAGTGTCGGAAGAGATAGAAATAACTTGCTAGGTAACCAGGAGACTTTGGTCTGGCTGTCCCTGTGGTGTAGAATGATGGGGCTCAAGGTGCATAGACACACAGGATCAAGAGGTAAGATCCGAGGGGGGTAGTATCTGTCTGTTCTGTTGGAGCAAAGAACACTCTCTTTACCACCTCAAAGGCAGAGTGCTTCGGGGTGAAAAAAGCCAATGAAGCTGAGAAGACATGCTTCCGCTCCATTGGATCCTCCTGTCCTGTAGGCAGTCCACCCTAGGTGGAGGATGGAGCTGAGCTGTCCAATGCTGAGGTTCTGAGTGGAAGAGATGGCTCTGAAAGCTTTGGAGTCATCTCTAATGCCTTGGATCCAACAGGGGCGCTTTGGCTTCGACAGTCGTCCAGCTCCAAAAACGTCAGAGCTGGTGTACTCAGAGATAGCTTCAGAGCAGAAGATATCAACATCTTTGGATCAAAACCAGATGAAACTGTAAGGCTCAGATCCAGGGGCTCTAAAACTACAGGTTGGATCAGAGAAGCAGATGAAATATAAGCGCTGACTTATGGTATTTGAGTTTGAATAAATGTACACTCGTTAGTTCTCATGGTAAGCTATGTATGAAAATTGTTGCTGGAGTCTGCTATTTATGTAGCTAATAATTCAGTAAGGTGACTACACCCTTTAGACAATTTTCAGCAAATATTATATGTTCATCAATGGATTTTGTGACTACTGCCTACAGTTAATAACGCCTAAATGATGTGTTTTAGTTTCTGTGATTAGTGCAAACTGTTTTAAGTCTCAAAGAACCTGTGTAACTTACTTTAAAGTAGATAAGGAGTGTACTTACTTCCTGCACGTATTGACTGTAACACTTCTCTCCTCTTTCAGTAACCAAACCTTCTTCTCTACCCCCCTTGCTGGATTCCACTGCCCTATTCCTAACACGCTGTCAAATCCTTCTTACGGAACTTTACACCAGGAACCGCGGCTACATATATTTCAAGGACAAAGTGCCTCAGAAACCTTATGTGTGTGCTTTATATGACTAATTTGACTAAGTAGGAAAAAGCCCATAATTTAACAATTTTTTCACTATTTCTGCCGACCTGCCTATTTGTTTCTGGCCTGTACTAGTGAAGCGCTTCGCCAAGAGGGACAGCTGCTTAGTTATTCACCCCTTCCCTGTATCTCTCCATCCCTGTTAATGCAATCCCATTTACCACTCAGAGCTTAACTCAGCTATAATACTTGATCTGGCTTATATTTGGTCAAATTTAGAAAACAGACTGTGGAAGCAGGGTAGCTAACTGATTCTCTACCAAGACAGATTATTTTTACTTTGCCTGATTGTTTTCCAGCCCACAACCCTTGCTAAGAACAATGAATAGGGTCTCTGCCCACTCCGCTCGCTATGCTACTCTCCCTGCCCCCAATTCCCACCCACCCCAAGTGCTCCTACATTTATTATAACCAGAAACCCCTACCATCAATCTGACAACCAACCACACCATTACTCCCAACTCTAACTCCACCACCATCCACTACTATCCTTCCACTTCCATCAACATGATTCATCATACCATACTGACACTCATTACATGCACTCTCCTTGCACATCTTACATCTTACCAAAACACCACTTTTCTCCCACTCAACCACTTCCACTGCACTATGACACTCACCAGCATTCATGACTCACCCTCTCTTTACTCCTCTCCCACCAACACAAATACCACCCCAATGCACCCCCCACTTTATCTATCAACTACAATACTCAAACAAAAGACATCCCTAAAACTTAATAAACTAATCCCCCACATTATCTATCACCTACTACACCCAAGCAAAAAGCTTCCCTAAAATACAAACTACTTCACACATTAATAAAACGAATGTCCTCAGCCATAACAAAACTTGCCCTCAGTGGCGACATCCCTCCATCTCCAACTCCACTCCTAATAATCTGTCTAACAACCATAACTTCTCCCAAACTATGGCCAATAGAAAGCCAACTGACCTCCTTCTCCTAAGCCTAAATATCAGAAGTATAACCAATAAAGTCCGCAAACTCCATGCCAACATAGACTTGTACTCACCAGATATCATCATTTTATTTATTTATTTTACATTTATTTATTTTACATTTGTTTACTGGGAAAGTCTGACTGGACACATGTCCATTTTCAGCGGAGGCCCGAAGAGAAAAGCTCCACATTACAATACATTACATGAGAGTAAAAAGAAGTAGAACATACATACGTATGGCATATATACACATCAGGACAACATGCTGGTGATTAACAAACTTACATATAGCATATATACACACAATAGGATATCATGCTAGTGATTAACATTTCTTACATCCTGACAGAAAGCCGGCTAAAACCACACATTAGCAGTGAGCAAATTCTCCTTCCTGGTTATGACATACTAAGAGCAGACTGGCTGGACAAGACAGGGAGTGGCGTAGCTCTAATGTTTAAACAGCATCTAAACATTCAGATCCTAAACGTAGCAGCACCTAAAATTGGCAATGAAGAAATAATTTATACCAACCTCAAAATAAACCAAAATAAAACCATTAACATAATAGGATGCTACTTCCCACCTGGCCATAATATCCCTCCACTAGAAAGCCTCCTCAGTTGGGTTAACCACCATCTCCCCCAAGAGACCATAATTTTAGGTGATTTCAATATCAACTGGCAATCCTGTTGCAACAACCATCCAACTCAGCATCTAAACCTTCATGGTTTAACCCAACTCATCCAGTCACCTACCAGAATAAATAAAAACTCCTACAAGCATACTATGGACTGGATACTAGTCAGCAAGATCCCCCAATCATATATAGCAGGCTGCCTACCAGATAGCCTCAGTGATCATACCCCAACATTCCTACTCAAAAAACACCTATACCAAGTTAAACCCATCATCTATCGGCAAGTATGTAATAAACTAAACTTTAACCCACTCACATTCAACTCATCCCTTAAAAACTGTAACTGGACTCCACTAAAGTACCTCAGCCTAGATGACACAGTTCAATTTTTCAATACTACCTTCCTGGATATCCTAAATACCCACGCCCCCACAAGACTTACCAGAGTCAAACCCCAGTCCCCCCCATGGCTACAGAAAACCACTAGGTCAGTGATGAAAATCAGAGATAAAGCTTGAGATCACTGGCGCAAAACCAAAACCCCCTCAGCTAGACAGAAATTCCTAGAATTGTGCGATAGAGTCAAAAAGCTAATAAAACAGGACACAATCCAATATTACCAATCTGCTCTTAACTCCTCCCAACACAACCCCAAGCAATTCTGGTCCTTCATAAACTCCATCCTCCACCCATGTAAAGTCAGTACCCCTCCACCTAACATTCTCCACTCCCCTGAAAATATTGCTACCTCATTCAATAAACACTTCACACAAACCAGAATATCACTAGCTAGAAAACACAACCTCCCTCCCCTCCACCCCATGCCTACACCTAGTAATCTCCCCACTGCCTTCTCTTTTTCTACTACTCCTACCTCCAACATAAAAAAAACTTTTAACTAAACTTAAACCCACTAAACTAGCAGCCGACAACCTCCCTAGTGAAGATCCAATAATTGCAGCTGACGCCCTAGCCTACCCAGTCTCAATCTTGATTAACCAATCTCTAGCAGAATGCTACGTCCCTTCACTATGGAAAATTTCCCACATCATCCCCCTCCACAAAGGCGGCCCCTCCACAGAACTCAACAATTACCGGCCCATAGCAATTCTCTCTCCACTCTCCAAAATACTTGAGAGATGCATTCACTCTCAAATCCTCGACTACCTCCTTACTAGCAACCTCCTTTCTAACAGTCAACATGGTTTCCGGCCATATACAAAAAACAAAAACTGAAGTAGGCACTGCAGCACTCAAAACAAAATGAAAATTGATTTTAATGTTAAGCGCTTTTCGTTTGATGAAGTACACAAACTTCTTCAGACAAAATGAAAAACACTTAACATTAAAATCAATTTTCATTTCGTTTTGAGTGCTGCAGTGCCTACTTCAGTTTTTGTTTTTTTGCATTTGGAGTTTTTAACATTGTTCTGAGTATGGTTTCCAGCCATACCATAGCACTACCACTGCCTTACTCACTTTTACCAACACTATCCTTCCGCATAAAAGCAATGGCCATTTCTCCTCTGCAACTTTCCTAGACCTATCTAAGGCATTTGACATGGTCTCACACAAACAACCCATCTCTTTTCTCAATGACCTATCCTTTTCTCAATCTGTCACCAACTGGTTTCAGAGCTACCTGACATGCCGCCAGCAATCCATTGTTTGGCAGAATAACGTATCTCCCCAACTCCCTGTCTCTACTGGTGTTCCCCAAGGATCCATCCTTGGACCCTTACTCTTCTCCATTTCACCAATAATCTAGTCACCGCCACCAAACAAGCCTCTCTCATACAGTATGCAGATGACTCCTCCATCATCTGCTCATCCCAATCCCTACCCGTACTGCAAAAGGTCACACAGGATGCCTTTTCCTCTGTTGAAATTTGGCTATTTGATGCCCAGCTAATACTCAATCCAAACAAAACTAAACTCCTCCTCTTCCAATCTACCAAACATACTCAAAACTACTCTCACTTTAATATTATAGCCAACGACAACACCATTATCCCCCAACAGATCACACCAAACTGCTAGGAGTTGAGATAGACAATAATCTCAAATTCAACATTCACATTTCCTTGACCATAAAAAAGTCCACAAAAAACTAGGAGCTCTATACAGAAATAAGCAATTCCTCACCAAAACAGCCAGGATTTCAGTTGCTAATTCCCACCTTATCTCCACCTTTCTCTAAGCCTCTCCAGTATTTACCAACCTTAGGCAAAGCGATGTAAATAAACTCGAGACCTGCTACACGAAAATCACCAAGTTTGCCACCGGGGCCTCCTACCATAGTCAGCACTGTATCTCACTTGCTGAACTTGGCTGGCTAGAACTCCCTCACCTCCTTCAATGGTACCAACTCTCAATTGCCCACAAACTAGTAAACCATCCTCTAAAAATCCCATCCCTCCAAAATCTACATCAGCCCTATTACACCACCAGACCACTACGCTCCAGCAACAAAAATCAATTACAGGTAACCAGAGCCAAGAACTCTGCTAGAGAAGCACTCTTCTCCAACTCAATAGCCATGTTATGGAACACCCTCCCCCCACAATAACCTCTGCACCATCATGCACTCACTTCAAAGCTGTACTTAAATCTCACCTAAAAAATGCTGGTTATGCCCTTGTAGCACTCCTCACTAGCATCTCCCACTCCACCCACCCACAACCTCTCTTCCACCCCACTAACTACTTTGATTACAACCAACTCTGATGCTTGAAAGCTTACCACTTATATCACTGCTGTATTTTTTTTACTGTAACAATGTGAATATCTGCTATTTAATTATTAGAATACATGCCATCTTAGATAGCACAGATGTTATGTGAGTACTGTATGTATTATGTTATTCATCATGAATTAGGATTGTATTACTGTTACTTTTATACATGCAACTACATCTACTTCTTGTAAGCATATACTTAAATTCATCTATATTGTGTCTCCCCAGGCCTCCGCTGAAAAAGGACCTGTGTCTAGTTGGAATTTCCCGGTCAACAAATGTAAATAAATAATAAATAAGTAAACAGTTGGAGAAGTAGACACATGGGCTTCCTGACCCGAAGGGGTAAGAGTCGGAAGAACACCCATCTGTATCTGTTGTTGTTGTGTCTTTTGGCTTATCCCGGTTAGGGGTCGCCACAGCGGAACTCCGGTCTGATAATGTTTGGTAGTGGATTTTTACGTGCCGAGTTACCAGCCCTGATGCACAACCTTCAACGAAGGCACGCCCATTCACGCATGCCTCCACACAGAAGATGCTCTAGCTGAGAATCGAACGCGACAACGTCTTGCTGTGAGGCAACAACGCTACCGCAGCACAACTACCGCGGGTAACATCCATCTGTATCTGTGTTGAGAGAAATTTCCTCATCATTCTGTCCACATCAGTGTTGGTCAGCCTTCTGGAAGAATAAGAGAAAGCCACAGATGGAGACCTAGGGTACCGGCATGATTCAAGGAAAGGGGAAGGTACTCTAGAGGGTACTGAGTCTAAATATGGGAACACCTTGCGCTAGGCAAAGGCCTTGGATCCAAAGAGGTTTGTTGACTCTGACGCCGGCTGGACAGGAGCAATTTTTAGATCTGACCTATACTTTTTCTTTGGTGGTTCTGTGGTAGGATCCGATGATGGAGTTGAGGACCCCAAAGACCTTGAAGACTTAGATGAAGGCTCCTTCTTCTTGAGTTTGGGGGACTGAGCACCAGAAATAGTTCTTAAAAGGACGAGGAAGTAATCCTTTCAGTATTAACTTGTTCTTCATATCCATCACTGCTCGTGGATTAAAAGCTTTGCAGATAGAACAGTCTATCTGAAGATAGTCTGGGCCCAAACAGTAGATGCATAAAACATGAGTGTCTGACAAAGACAATTTGTGTCTGCATTTCTGGCATTTCTTAAAGCCAGTGGGGCCTTTTACAGACATTCTAAAGATACTAAAGAGATAAAAAAAAGTAGAAGAAAGTTTTTCTTTGCTTTTTCCTATTACAGGTAGAAATATAGAAAAAAATAGAAAAGCAGAAATATTACCAACAATGGTAATTTAAACTACACCAAGAAAAGTGTAAGGTGGAAAAGGGAATATAAAAAGGGAGACATTATAAATAGAAAAACTGTTATAAGTTAAAGAGAACAAGAAAAGAAAAATAAACTTATCTCAAATGTTAAATGGTCGAGAGCTTAAGGTGACCATGTCCAAACGAGAAAGTGGCAAATGAGATCTGAGGTATGTTAGGGGTTGGTAGATTATGGGTAAGGGACGAGCTTGAGAGTTTTTAGGTGGCCACGAGGTAAAACAATGGCAGAGTCTGATCCGAGGGTTGGATCCAAACCCAGCTGTTGAGGAATGAATGAAAACTGACATCAGATCAGATAAACAATTGTTTTGATTTCCTGAACTCTTTAGTTCTATGGAGATAGAATGTAAGTTATCTCTGAATATCCAGCAGGTACAGCATGTATTCTCCCTTTTTGGAAAACCTTGGAAAAAAAACAGGCAGATTGATGGACTGGTTGACAGCTGTCTCCAATGTCACTTTAGGTAGGAAAGAGGGGTTAGTCCGAAGGGAACAGATACTGCAGCTGGGAAAGAGTACCTGGAGTTCTGATGCTCATCTAGCCGATGTAACTGCAACCAGCAAATTGGTTTTCAAGACAAGAATTTTAAATCCACCTTGGCAAAGGGCTCAAAGGTGTATTGTGTCAAAGCCGGAAGAAGTACTGTTAAATCGTACACAGAAATAGGGTCCTTAATAGGTGGACAATGTAAAAAGTTACCTTTGAGAAAGGCCTTACAAAATTTCACTGATGCTAAGAAAGAATGATTTTCGCATATGTGAAAACTAGAAATAACAGCAATTGAATCTTAACTGTAAAATAACTAATTCCACTATTGAAAATGGAGGTAAGAAACTCAAAAATAGTTAGAGCAGGTGCTGAAAAATAGATCTAGCTGTCTCTGGGCAAGCCCAGATAGAAAATCTCTTCCATTTGCTCTTATAAATCTTTCTGGTAGAATCTTTTTGAGAAGATATTAGGATAATATGAACCAGAAAAGAAAGGCTAGACTGTCTAGTCATCACTGGAAATGGAGAAACCATGCTGCCAATTTGAGAGTTTGAATATCTAAGTGAGGCATCCCTGATGGGTGAAATACAAGGTCCTGAGAAAGATCCAACACCCATGGAGGGTGTACTATATGAAGCCGCATGAAGGGTGACAAGGCCAGAATGGGGTGATGAGAATTAAGTTGGTCTTCCACTGAGGTGCTTTTTGAAGAAACTTGGGAATGAGAGGGGTGGAGGAAAGGCATAAAGAACACGTTGCACTTGGAATCGAGGGAAGAAGTGAAGAGGTCGCGGGAAGGTTGGCCCCACTGACGAAATATCTTTACTGCTACTAAGGAGTTCCGAGATTACTTGCAGGGGAGAAAGATGGACCTGCTCAGCTTGTCTCCCAGCATGTTGGACTTCCCTGGTATATTCATTGCCAGCAGAAAGTGGCCAGAAGAGATTGCTTATTGTCACACCCTCCATGCTTCTTGACATAAGAGGGCAGGATCACATTCCCCCAGTTTGTTAATGTTCCAGACCACTGACATGTCACATGTCTGAATAACAACCATCCCTAGAGGGAGAACATCTTGGAATACCCGCAACACTAATAAGATTGCTCTCTCATTTCCAGGACACTGATGTGAAGAATGACCTCCAACTAAGACCACGTGTCTTAGATAGACCTTCCCAAGTAATGCACTCCATCCTAGTTTGGATGGGTCTCTAGTCACTGTGGCCTTGGGTGGTAAACGGATAAAAGGATGGCTCTGAGAAAATTCTTCTGTGTGAATCTACCAAGCTATGTGTTCTCTGCATATCTTTGAAATTCAAATCAGTGTGGTAAGGGGGGTGAAGTACTATTGACCACTGCACTGCAC